>NC_080168.1:27250224-27482370 GCF_950295315.1 Erinaceus europaeus
TGGGAGGAGCTGGGGCAACAAAAGAAGGGGTTGTCAGAAGGGTAGTATGCATCCTTGAGTTCAACACTTAGTGAAATAGGGAGAAATAGCCCAGGTCCTCCATTCTCCTGCCCTCTTGTGCCTCCCATGGACTGAACCTGGGTAAAGGCCTGTTGACAAGCAGTCTGGAAAATGGGATGTGCTACAGACTCAACAGAGATGGATTCCAACCTTGAAGGAAAATGAACTCATCGTATTTATAAGGTTGGATGAGGAATTGCTTTAGATATTGAAGAGACTCTGGATTTTAAGTTGTGGCTGGAATGCCTCAAGATCCAGAAGTCTGAAGTCTTGTGATTCTTCTTCTTCTTTTTTAAATATTTATTTATTTATTGTCCCTTTTTGTTGCCCTTGTTGTTTTTTTATTGTAGTTATTGTTGTTGTTGTTATTGATGTCATTGTTGTTGGATAGGACAGAGAGAAATGGAGAGAGGAGGGGGAGAGAAAGATAGACACCTGCAGACCTGCTTCACCTCCTGTGAAGCGACTCCCCTGCAGGTGGGGATCCGGGGGCTCGAACCAGGATCCTTATGCTGATCCTTGCGCTTTGCACCACGTGCGCTAAACCCTTTGCGCTGCCCCGAATTCCCATGATCATTCTTCTATGAACACATTTGTGCCGTGAAATTAGAGAAACTGGAAGAAGATGAATCTGATCATCCAACACCCTTTGGAAAGTTTCTTTTTGCTTTTCCTCTAGAGAGCTCTTATCTGCAGTCATTGCAATAACTTTCACACACACAACAAAAAGCACCATTATTATTTATTAGTGCTGGTTGTGTAAGTTATTGATCGGACTCCTATTGACCATGGTGAGAAAATGACTTCGCTATCATGGAAGGCCAACAGTGATTCTTTGGCACATTAGAGGGTGCAAAGGGGAAAGAAAAATGTTAGTGTCTTTGCTTTCTGCAGAATTGCTTTCCAGCTGATGGATGTCCCTTTGAAAGTGTACCGGTCTTAAATATGAGAGGGCACTAGATAAAGACTCAATCTGATACATGCTATAAATGTTCAACGAGCACCTTGGCTTCATCTCTGTCCTAGCCCATAACACTTGTTTCTTATAAAGTGCTGGGCACTGGCTCTCTTCCCAGCACAGAATGGGCTCCCTAGCCATTTCATTACCAGAAATTACAATGAGCATCTGCCTAACTGGGAATAGCATTATCCGAAACACAATTATAAGTAAACTGAAAGTCTAGGTGGCCCGGCCTGGTGATGACTCATCAGAAATATTAATGCCTAGCATAGCACACCAGATCATATTTTAGGGTCATCACAGGTTATTTTCATTTTCAGAAGCACCTTAATCACCACTAATGTGACTGTAAGGAATGGAGTAGTTGTTAATATCTTCAATTCAGGTATCAAGGAATTGAAGTACACAAAGGCCTGAGACACCAGAATCAAATATCTTGGTAGAAACATTGTCTAAACTCCTAGGTATTTAAAAATGATTTCAACTGATGTCATTCCAAGTCTGGAATTTTTACCCAGTTGGAGTAGGAAGAAAGTAACCCTGAAAAATATGACTTCTCATGATAGTATGTGTGCTCAACCAAGTGTGCCAGCACTTGGCCCCCAGTATGACTTTTTAAGGCTAGGGCAGCATGAACTATTTTTTTTCTTTTAAATTTTTTTTTTTAAAGATATTGCCATCAGTATTTGTTGGGGCTTGTGCTTGCACAACAAATCTGCCTATTTTGGTAGCAAATATATATATATATTTATATATATCTTTTGTTCTTTTCTCTTTTCTATTTATTTTTCTTTTTTTACTTTCTCTTTCTTTCTTTTTGTTAGATATAATAAAGAGAAATTGAGAAGGGAGGAGAAGATAGAGAAAGAGAGAGAAAGAGAGATACCTGCAGCACTGCCTCACTACTTATGAAGGTTCCTCCCTGTAGGTTCAGAGCAGGGTCTCAAACCTGGGTTCTTGTACATGGAAATGTGTATGCACTCAGCTAAGTGTGCCAACAGCCAGCCACTGCACACACTAATTTAAAGAAGTAATATTCCTGGCACAAGTTCCAGGAAAAGCAAGTTATAGAAATTTTCACCAAGTGAGAAAGGGCAAGAGTACAACTGGTTTTGCATCTGGAAATAAAGATAGGAAAAATTACCTTCTCATGAGCACTTAGCCTCCAGATTCACTGTTCCTCCTTTCTAAGGCAACATAACAAACAAAAGAAAGGATTATGTATTTGTTTACCATGATGGAAGAAATGTTCCAAGAGGGTTGTATGTGCTTAGCCTTGTAATAATACAGTCGCATGACAGTGTAATGACTGCTTGTTCTGTTCCAAGTCTGAGCTCTCAGTAAAGCTCAGATTAAGATAATTCAAGATAATGAAGACCAAATGGCCAGACAGGAAAGTCAACTCCCATATCTAATGTAGTCCAGAGGGAAAAGATCCAGAATTATAACCGTTAGTGGACCATGTCTAGATTTTATTTTTCTGAACTGTAGGACTCATCAGAAGAGGTAGAAATGGTATTCTGCAGTAGTCTCTGATGCATGGGAACATTTCTGGAGGTGCCATGGACAGACTTGGGGGCAGATAAGTCAGGCTGTCCCTGTGACTAGAGCAAAGATAAAGAAAAATAAAATGAAGACTTAGTTTGTATCAGCACTCTACATGCATTACATGTAAGAGATGTGTTCCCGAATGAATTGTAGTCTTTTGAAAATGATGTCCTATGAAAAAGAGCAAATATTGACACTTCAATAATGTTTGCCCAGCAATTGGTGAGCTGTATACAGCACTCAGGTGTCTATGTTACTGGAATCAATTAGGAAAATGGAGACTTGATATCCTCCAATGAGAAATATATGGTAACTGCTGACATAACAGATAATGTCAGCTCTGCAGATCATCTCTGATGTCACAGTCCTCCCTGACACTGTCACCGGTGCTAAGGGAATCGAACTGAGAACACAGCTTTGTTGCCCATTTCTCCTACCACCCACCGACTGCTACAATGTATGGTTGCTTTCTATCTCTTGCAACTAATGTTGTCTATTTATTGAAAAAAATTGTTCAGGACCAGCCTTGTGTTAGCACTGCTGAAGAAAGGATAAAGTGAGAATTGGGGTGGTGGGGGGGGGGGGGAGCTGGGTTGAGGGACTGAAATAACTGACATGTACAAGATAGGAGTTTTCACACAAAAATGAAAATAAATGAGTCCTATGAAGATAGGTATGAAGAATATTCTATCTAGGAGATAAATAAGTGCAGAAGCCTTGAGTTATAGTCAATTGCCTTCTCTCTATTATCCTGGTGAGCTGATTTGTACCTCTGAGCTGATTTGAGCCTCTGGTTCTTTCTTTTTTTTTTTTTTTTAATATTTTTTAATATTTATTACCTTTTGTTGCCCTTGTTGTTTTACTGTTGTAGTTATTATTGTTGTCATCATTGTTGGATAGGACAGAGAGAAATGGAGAGAAGAGAGGGAAGACAGAGAAGGGGAGAGAAAGATAGACACCTGCAGACCTGCTTCACCGCTTGTGAAGCGATTCCTCTGCAGGTGGGGAACTGGGGGCTCAAACTGGGATCCTCACACCTGTCCTTGTGCTTTGCGCCACCTGCGCTTAACCCGCTGTGCTACAGCCCAACTCCCCTCTGGTTACTTCTTATCTTCATTGTTCCTTCATTCTTCTTCTTCTTCTCCTTCTCCTCCTTCTTCTGTCGCCACTTTTTTGTCTTTCCTTATATTCATTCTTGTTATTTGTCTCCATTTATACTTTTTTATATAATAAAACAACTCAATTAGATTTGTCCACAGTCAGCAATGGTGATCTTCTTGCTGGTCTTGCCATTCTTGGAGCCAAAACCCTCCATGGCCTGCACAACGTTCATGCCCTCCTTCACTCTGCCGAAGACTACATGCTTGCCATCCAACCAGTCGGTCTTAACAGTGCAGATGAAGAACTGGGAACCGTTTGTGTTGGGTCCAGCATTTGCCATTGACAAGATGCCTGGGCCTGTATGCTTCAGGATGAAATTCTCATCTTCAAATTTCTCCCCATAGATAGACTTGCCTCCGGTGCCATTATGGCATGTGAAGTCACCACCCTGGCACATAAATCCAAGGATAACTCTGTGACAGCAGGAACCCTTATAACCAAACCCTTTCTCTCCAGTGCTCAGAGTGCAAAAGTTTTCTGCAGTCTTGGGAACTTTTTCTGCAGACAGCTCAAAGGAGACGCGGCCAGGGGCTCGCAGTCAACGGCGATGTCTAAGAACACGATGGGGTTGACCATGGCTGTAGGATGCTAGCAGCAAGTAGGTGAAGGCGTCTGCAAGGCCGCATTTATACTTTTTAAGGAAGTCTATGGCGCTAAGAATCTTCTACTATAAAGACTTCTCTTCCCAAAGAGATTTTTGCTACTGTTATTCATCTGCCTCTCTCATTCTCTCTCTAGATAGATTTTGATCAATCAATTCATTCTGGACCATGCCTTTATATTAACCAAACATTTTTTAAAAATATACATTTATATATTTTCATTAGAGAAAGAGACATAAGTGGGGTGAGGAGAGAGAGAGAGAGAGAGGAAAGTACTGCTCAACTCTGGTAGATGGTAGTTTAGGGGATTGAACCTGGGTCCTCTGAGGACTTAGATGTGCAGTTCTGGTGCACTGTCTCTGCAATATCTCCCTGCCTATCTCCCCAGGTAGATATTACATTCCTTGAAACAAAAATATGCTTAGATCTTAGTTTTTTCTTCTCTATCCCTTCACCACTTGCCCAGCTTAACAAGGGGCATATTAGGAGAGGTTCAATACAATGTTGGCTCAAAATAAAATGCTTATAGTTAAGAGAGTTTTGTTGAAATAGAAATACCCACCTAAGTTATTTGTCAAATATATGTGATCTTACTCCTGTTTGTTATATGTTTTCAGTTTATCTCTTTTTTTAAACATTTTTAAAAATTATTATATTTATTTATTTATTGGATAGACACAGTCAGAAATAGAGAGGGGAAAGGGAGACAGAGAGGAAGAGAGATAGGGAGACACCTGCAGACCTGCTTCACCACTCATGAAGCTTTCCCCCTGCAGATAGGGACTGGGGGTTCGAACACTGGTCCTTGTGCATTATCATGTGTGCACTCAACCAGGTTCACCACTACGCAGTCCCTTTTCAGTTTATCTCTGGGGAACTAAAAGTTTTAAATGTACTCTGGGGAAGGAACTCTTAGATACTATTGATCAGTTTTGTTTCGCTGCCTCTGGGCTGTCAATTTCATCCTTTAAAGTACCTGAAAACTATGCTGACAGAGGTGCAGGGCAGTAACAAGCAGTGTTTGTACAAGAGATACCCATGTACAGTGTAATCAGACTGGATCTAGTTGAAAGAGAAAAGTTGATTAGCTTCCTTTAGTAGGAGATGATTCCAGAGAATCAGCCAACGAGTTATCTGTGTGATGTTTAAGAAAAGCTTCTCACCCTTAGCTTTTGGAACTGGTGATAATTGTGCTCTGATTGCTTCTAAGGCAAGATGTCAACGTTACGTCCCTGGGTGAGACGGAACAGGGGTGAGTGCAAGTTCTGAGTGTGTATGAAATTTGGGATCACAGCTTTGGCCACCAAACCCAGAACCAGGGTAGATGAAAAGGGTTTTTATAGCAGCGGGCTGGTGCCATAGTGATAAGAAGGTTGCTAAGGATGTCATTATCACTTTGATTGCAGAAATCGTGAGTTAATTGGCATGACCTCATTCAAGTCCTCGGGGCCTACCTGTTCACAAATTACAAAGGAGACAAAAAGTTGATCTTTTTATAGTGTCAGGAGGCAGCACCTGTTAACAATTTACACAGCATTCAGAGCAAATTATAACACACATTATTTATCTACCTGTTATCTTCCTCACACTCCCTGTGTCTTCCTTCTCTCTTTTTACTACATAATATAAAGACATATCCCTCTTACTTTTTTCTTTGCTCTACTTTTTTCTTGTTCTCTCTAGAGGAAGGGGATATATATATATATGTATATATATATATATATATATTTAATGGCTGAATATATATATATATATATATATATATATATATATATATATATATATATTCAGCCATTAAACTGAAGAAAGCTCAAGGAAATGAACTGAAATGTCTCCTAGAAAGAAAAATAGTATTATGAAATGTAAAAAAAAAAAAATGAGATAATGAAGATTGATCACTCGATCTATCTATAGCCTCAAATAAAATTCATTAAATTTAATATGTTAGGTTACAGTTAAAAAGCTAAGTTGTTTCAGTCAGGGTAATATAGTTTCAGATTTTCATAGGGAGCCGTTTATTTATTTTTGCATTTGTGAGTCATTTAGTCATTCCCTTGTGAGTGAGAATACATTTATTTTCCAACTCCCTGCTGCTAGGAGTTCTATTAATACCACACTAGTTGAAATAAATGGAGCAGTAGAAACTGTTTGGTGGTGAATTTGTTTTTTCAGATTTTTTTGGTATTACTATTTTGGTAAGATGGCATTCCAATCTCTCTAGCAGTCGAAATAGAAAGTCTAACGTCTTACACACTCTGCTTGCCATTTGATAATTACATTGCTTAGATATTAACAACTTCAAGGCCACTAGAAGCCTTATAATCCAAGACAAGCCTATAAAGGGAAATGATAAAATAATAGCAATCTAGGGATAGGATTGTCAAAACTTATAGAGAGTGGCAGTCTTCTGAAACACAAGTTTTCTCCCCACGCTGCTGTGTTCTACCCAAGAGGAAAATCCAACACAATAAAGAGGGGGGATTCATTCTACAGATGATAAGGAAGTAGCAAGGCTTTTCCAGGATTCTAAAGTGGAATCTTCAATTTAAATGCAGTAAGATTTGCTCAAGCACCTTTAGAGTAAAGTTGAGCAAAGACAAAGTCCTTGTTATCCTAGGCAGTTAATTACTATCAGTAATTGTTGTTTGTAATGAATAGGATTCAGCACAAAGACAGGTGGTAGGGTGGGGGTAGGGGTAGGAGTGAGGTGAGAGAAGGATCTGTTTGACTTTGAACCACATCCAGTCCTCTTAGGCTGATTCTATGGAATCACAAGAGGGTTCATGGGGGATGGGCTCAAAAAAGCCCCAAAGGGGCATTGGAGGAAAGCACATGGACCTTCACTTTTCAGCACTGACAAAGATCAGGCAAATAAAGATGGAATCACTCCTCCTAAGTGAGGGTGGGGAAGGCGATGGTGGTAGACATTCCTTCTTCCATTTGGTGAAGGTGGAGGGGGCTGGTCAAGGACATTGCACTCCATTTGCTACTCATTCTCCATTCTCACACAAACCTTGAGAGAGAACAAAGAAAGAATGACAAGATACAGACAGCTGGATATTTTCATCCTCATGTATACACACACACACACGCACATGCACACGCATGCTCACGCATGCACGCATCAACAATGGGGAGTCAATAGAGACAGGGATAATTTATGCTTCTGTTTAACACTGAGATAAAAGGCAACCAAGAAGGGGTGGGGTAGATAGTATAATGGTTATGTAAAGAGACTCTCATGCCTGAGGCTCCAAAGTCCCAGATTCAGTCCCCCTCCACACACTCACACGCACATCATAAACAGAGCAGTACTCTGGTAAAAGACAAAACCACACCAAAGTAAAAGACTCTGGGGTGGATGGGGGTGGGGGAGTACAGGTCCTGGCAAAGGATGATAGAGGACCTAGTGGGGGTTGTATTGTTATGTGGAAAACTGAGAAATGTTATTCATGTACAAACTGTTCTACTCACTGTCAGATTAAAACATTAATCCCCCAATAAAGGGAAAAAAGGGGGGCAATGTGGAGACATCAGACAACCCCTTACATTTCTAAAAATGTCTTCCTATTCTCCAATATATTAAACTATACCTAGCCCAAGGATAGGCTTAAAGAGTGATAGCACCCGACACTCTAATGGGGAGACAGAGGCTCAGAAACACAGGGAAACCTCCAAAAACACAGATCCGATATTTAGGAAAGCAATGAGGGAGTCTGGAAGTGAGCTGTTGTTCCTGACACCCCTCTGCACAGATGTCAATAGCTAGAGGCAAAATAGCAGACCCTGATTTCAAGAGTCTCCTGTTCTGTCTGCTTCATAGGAAGACTTGCCTCTTGGCAAGGCTCTGGATGGTCTCTGATTTCTTTCACTTGCTTTATGGAACCAATAAAGTCAAGTCAGTGAAATATTTTACTGGCAGTTCTGGGTGTATTCTAATTGGTCTGCAGTTGGAATTCCCGTTATTGCCAGAGAGAAAGCAACTGCTCCAATTCCCTGAAGATTACTTAGGGGCAAATTTATGAGGCGGAAACAGGAACAGGTGTAGAATCAACTTCCTAAAGCCTGTTTTCTTTGATACCGGGGTGGGGAAAGGGCAGCCTTTGCCCCTAATATCCTGCCTACAGTCCCAAGAAATTTTACCAAGGTCTCTCCTCACTCACATTTTCATCAGTATACTCAAAATATCCAAGTACTGCCTTTCAGAGCCTACCTTATCCAAAAGTGAACCATCAGCTGAGACTAATTTCAAATACATTCCACCTCTGTTTGTGGGTCAGGCTTGCTGTGCCCTGGAAGAACTGGGGTTCTAGTGCTTGGCCAAGTCCAGTCTTCCCCAAGGTTGATCGCTAAACTCAGAAAGGAACTCACTGTCTCTGCTGCCCAGGGTTGCAGTGACTTTGCTGTATGCTGGGGACAGTGAGCCTAGTGTTTGCTGGCTGTTTTTTTTTTTCCTCTCCCTCCAAGGTTATTGCTGGGGTTTGGTGCTTGCACTATGAAGCCACTGCTCCTGGAGGCCATTTTTTTTTCCATTTTGTTGTTGTTGTTGTCATCATCATTATTGATATTGTTACTGTTGGATAGGACAGAGAGAAATTGAGAGGAAGGAGGGGAAGACAGTGAGGAGGAAAGAAAGATAGACATATGCAGACCTGCTTCACCTCTTGTGAAGTGCCCCCCCCCCCACATGTGGGGAACCGGGGGGCTCGAACTAGGATCCTTAGGCTGGTCCTTGTGCTTCAAGCTATGTGCGCTTATCCCAGTGCACTACCTGCCCGGCCCTGCATGTGGTTTTTATAAGTAAATGTCACTGAATATGTTTAGAAGGAGCATCCATCATCAGACACTTTCAAGCCATAAGAACCAAAACCAATTGGTAAAGGAAAAAAGCACACAGAAGAGTTTTAGCTCTTAAATTTTAGTACACAGGTCTGGTCTTGGACCTAACTTCAAATCTCAGGTAAAGCAGATTTTTAAACCTTGGTTATATCATTTACCTATTTTGTGCCTCAGCTTCCTTGTTTGTAAACAAGCAAATATAATGTAAATATCTAGCTGATACGTTTCTCAAAAAGATTCAGTTGTATTATTTGTGTGAAGCAGTTATAGGATTTGAAACATAATGAGTACTTGACTATTTATTTATTTATTTATTTATTTATTTATTTATTTATTTTGCCTCCAGGATTATTGCTGGGGCTCAGTGAGTCCACTGCTCCTGGAGACCCTTTTTTTTTTTTTTTTTTTCCAATTTTATTGGATGGGACAGGGAGAAATTGAGAAAGGAGGGAGAGTCAGGGAGGGGGAGAGAAAGACACTTGCAGATCTGCTCCACTGTTTGTGAAGCCTCCCCATTGCAGGTGGGGAGCAGGGGCTCAAACCACCCACCTCTCAAACAAATGTTCATTTAACAGGCTTTCTCCCTACAGCTACCCTAAGTCTCACTTGCTCATCAAGCTCTTCAGCTTATGGAACTTAACTACTATCTCATAGGTAGAGACATCCTGAAGAAATAATGAACAGAAAAGGATTTAATTCTTGACATCTGTTGTTGTTTTTCACCCATTGGAATACTTTGAAAAAGAGAAGAACTTATGAAGTCACTTGGGCATTGACTTTACAATTCTGCTAAATCTTATGATCCGATACAATCAAGCATAGCATCTTGTGAGTGTTGAGGTTGTCACTATTAGATAGACATTGCCGAGTAGCCATGTAGTCCCCACAGATATTTAAATATTTGAAAGTTTTATGGTCAAATTGAGCAGCTGGTTCTTTGATGGGGTATGGAGACTCCCCATTTAGGTATGGCACCAATTCCTGCAAGGAGTTAGAGAAGACAGGTATCCAGCCAGCTTGTGGGTGGGTATCTGGAAAGATTTTGCAGGAACTGTCCAGCTGCTGAGATACGAAGTATGTAGCAGGAACATGCTACCTATTTGCCATCACTGGACGGGATAACGTGGAGGGTCATTAGATGACAGACACCATGAGAGGGTGGAGCCCAGGGATAGAATATCCAAAGTATGTGCTCATTCTGGGAGGTGGCAAACATCAGGGTTGTCCTTGGGGACACCGTGGGGCTATAGGCTCTGACTTCCCACAAGAATGGAATGACAGTGTAGAGAGACACTACTCCAAGCTGTAGATCTAGAAAAGCTGAATATAGGCAAACTGTCAGGATCAAGCCTCTTGGTTCCTACAAGGAACCAACTTCCAGTAATGGAGAGCAGGCAGGGACTACATCTCTGACAAACAAAAGCAGCAGTGTTAGGACATTAACTTGTACCGATGATGTATCTGACAAACATTCATACAATTCTATTGTGTTAACAGAACTGATTCTCATGGTGAGTTGATGATTTCGGCACTATGACCATGAGGTTTATTTTTCAGAGGAGGAAGTAAGTTCTGAGGGTAGCTTGCCCATGGACACACAACAAGCAGGAGAGTTAGCATCAACCTCAGAGAATCTGGCTCTAGAATCTCTAATCAAAAATTACATCTGTTTGCAGATGTTATGAGACGCAGAGACTTCTTTAAGGATTACAGATTCCTAGATCCTTGAGTGGGTGAGTGTTGACCAGCCCCAGCTCTAAGGGAAGTGGTAGCCAGGAGTGTGGGAGTTAGGCTAGGGGTGACACTATGTACCTTGAGGGTAAAAAAAGGACTTCAGCTTTCTCACTAAATAGCAGTCTGTGTTCCAGTCAGGAGTTTTCTCTATTCCAGCCAGATTTAGACCTAGGAATTCAACTCAGTCCTCAGGCTTTTCTAATCCAGAGATTCCCCCAGGAAACCAGATCATTCTTGGCACTGATCTATAGAATTTAAGTCTGCTAGAGCAGACTCAAAGATCCATCTACCATATGGTCAGACAATAGAGAATTTGAGAGAAAAATGAGCAGCATTTGTCTGCATTCCCATGTAGGAACCTTTTTCTTTGAAGTAAGAAACTTGAAATTGTTCATTATATTGTTATCTGGAAGTTGTAGTAGCTACCCAATGTGAGTTCTTTGAAAAAGCCTCCTGTATTTGTTGTGGTATAAATGTCACGTGTCCTGTGTATTGGGGGTGAGTCATAGGTAAACACATGTTGGGTGTCTGTAAAGGTAGGTGTTACATCCCAAGTGGTCTATGCTCCTTAGGAGTGGTCCTCATGCTGTATAAACAGCAGATGCCATATGAAGCATTTTACCCTAGAAGGATTGATTTCTTATGTAGAGTAAGAAACTTGCGGAGATAATCCCCGCATTTGGCACCTGATGCCTGGAAATGAAGTATGTGGCCTGGGGCAACTCACTTAACCTCTTAGCCTCACCACCTGGGACAGAGAGGGAATGATGGCCAACTCCTTGGGGGCATCATTTGGGCAGCTTTATCACTTAACCCTGGAAGACTTTGGTGAATATGAATGCTACACTGACAGTAAAAATAAAATAAAATAAAAGTTAGCAGGAAACTATTGACATTTATAGAATGTCATTCTTAGTCATTCTAAAATATTTCTCTTCTGCTCCCCATTCCCAAGTCTCAGGAACTGGAGAAATGAACCTAGAAAGTGCTGTGAAAACCAAACACCCCCACCCCATTTCCCTTGCTCTTCCAGTTTCAGTTAGAATCACAATCTGAGTTCTTGATGAAAACTGAATGCCAAGTCAAGGGGAAGGATTATTAATGGCCATTCATCTTGTGAAAGTAAATGTGCCTCAACACATGTTTCTCTTTCCTGCCCCCCCCCTTTGATAAAATGTATTCAGCATCCAGTCCTTAGAGGGAGATTCCTCTTCTCCCATCTTCTTTGCCTCACTCCAGTGATTTAATTACATTGTTTTCACTATCCCTTGCTGTCTGGCTTTTGGGTACCCATGTAATTATCAGATTAGCGCCTATGTAAAATCCTTGCTTTTGGTTTTCCTTCCAGTATGCTAAATATACGTCTAGTGGCAAAGAGCTGGAACCGGTACATTAAGCAGCGCAGAATAGAGTGGAACCAGATGCAAAAGGCTCTCACTTCACTTCATATCAGAACTCTGGCTCTTTAGTTACTCTTGCCCATGCTTGGAAACAGAAGCACATTGCAGCTCTATTCTGCAGTCTCAGTTCAGTTCCATTTGTTTTCATTAATAAGTAGTGCATATATATGTCCTAAATAAAGACAGCCATGTGATCCCATTACACTAATTATTCTCTATGATGAGTAAGAGGATGACAAAATTATTTTGGTATGTCATCTTGATGTTAAATTTGAACTTTCTACTTGTTTAGGGTTCACCTTCTTGGTGTCTTTATTTAGGCTAGTGGGAAAGGACTGAAGTTGGAGATAAGAGTGTTTTGCAGACACCTATCATAGGGAGATGAGAAATCATACCCACATGTCAACAACTGTACAGTAAACCATTATCTCTCCCCACCCCATAAAATAATTACATATTTTTAAAAAAGACAGATTTGAAACTGCCTGACTTGCATTGGAGTATTTTTCAACAGGTATATTTTCTGGCAATTAGCTATATGGTCAGAAACAGTTATTTGATAGAAAGTTCAGTCTTCAAATGATGGTCACTGCATCTGAACAAAGGAAAAACAATTTAAGCCATGCAAATGCCATCATGCAATCATTCATCTGCAGCCAACTTGTTTCAGAACCAATAGAACATCTCTCTAGATTAGTACTACCCCACGGCAGCATATAAATGAATGATTAACTAAGGGAATCTGTAAGTGTCATTGTCTTCAAGTGTAGTTTGCTTATTTTGCTGCTGGATTTCAAGAATTTGAAAGCATACATTCAGATAATAGCACTCTTTGACGAAATAGCACTATTAGAGGAACAACAGGGCCAGAGAGAAATTGAGAGAGATGAGAAGGAGGTAGAGAAGGAAAGAGAGAAAGATACCTGTAACACTGCTTTTCTCATGAAAGCGAAGACCAGGGGCATGAATCCCAGTCCTTGAACATTATAACATATGCATTCAACCAGTTGTACCATCACCTGGTTCCAATTACTGCTTGTTTGTTATCTTAGATGTAAACAATATGACAATTCATCCAACACTATATTCCTTGCAAGATTCTTATTTTTTTTATTTCCTTTTATCTTGTTTCCACCTTGTTTCTTATCCCCATTAGCATGTTGTCAAGAATCTTTTTGAGTTTTCTAGTCCATCTTCTAGCTACTTATTTAGTTTTATTAATGTTTATTCAGAAGATTCTGTCATTTGTGTTTGCTTTTCAAAATTATGTAGATGGTAATGTGCTGCAGATCTTGTTCTTTCCTTCTCACTTAACAGAGTGTTTCTGAGATCTCTGTTTTTTTCCTACATAAATCTAGTTCTTGCTCAGAGTCCAATACTCAAATATTCCATTTCTTACCTGGTATACATTTTATTTTATTTTAAAATTTTATTTATTATTGGATAGAGACAGAGAGAAATCTATTGAGAGGAGAAGGGAGGAGAGAGAGAGATACTTGAAGCTCTACTTTACCACTTGTGAAGCTTTCCTCCTGCTGGTGGGGACCAGGGGCTTGAACCTGGGTCCTTGAGCACTGTAGTATGAGCACTGAACCAGGTGTGGTACTGGCTGGACCCCATCTGACATATATCTTACTCATTGATTTCCACGCTAGAGGATATCTAAACTGTCTCACACAGATGTCCATATTTCTTCTAGTGCTTTAATACCACAAAAAAACTTAGAGCAATTTTCCATGACCATGCTTCCTTGTGGTTCAATGAATCTATCCCTATCTGTCTGTCTGTCTGTCTGTCTGTCTGTCTGTCTGTCTAATCAAAAACACCATAGCACCAAAGCTTCCTTCACTGAGGTTGGGCCTGGGCTTGAAGCCAGGTCAAGCACAAGACAAAGCAGTGCACTATTCAATTGAGCTATTTCAACAGATTCTTTATAATATATTTCCAGGAGTGGAATTTTTGAGTTGTGAGAGTGTATAATACGTTATTTCACTAAACACTTAGAGAACACTATCAGGAATGTCTGCACCAACTTATAATTTCATCACCAGTGGGGGTGAAATTTTCTCTCATCCTTGTTTGCACTTTCTAATTTTTGACTACCTGGTGGGTGTAAATGGGTACCTAATTTTTAAAAGTTTGTTTGCATTTGTCAGATTGCTAGTGAGTGTACATATTATGTACAAAATATATAGTACTATATATAGCTTAAATGGTCTCTCTCTTTTTGCTTGTTTGTAAAATTCCTTTGATATTTTAGACACCAATTCTACTTTTCTTTTACAAATATCTTTTCCTCAATATTTTTCTGATTTGTCTTCGGGAATAGATTTTTTTAAAATTTCTTTATTGGGGGATTAATGCTTTACAGTTGACAGCAAAACACAATAGTTGTACATGCATAACATTTTCCAGATTTCCACATAACAATTCAACTTCCACTAGGTCATCCTCTGCCATCATGTTCCAGGACCTGAAACCCCACCTATCCATCCACCCACCCTAGAGTCTTTTACTTTGGTATAATATGCCAACTCTAGTTCAAGTTCTGCTTAGAGTTTTCCCTTCTGATCTTGTTTTCCTACTTCTGTCTATGAGTGAGATCATCCCATATTCATCCTTTTATTTCTGACTTATTTCACTTAATTATCCAATGAACCCCAAAGGCAAGACGACCCACCCAACTGAGCCCCAGAGGCAAGATGGCCGACTCCATGGAATCAAGAGGCAAGATGGTCAATGCTATGGAGGCCCAAAAGCAAGATGGCTGATGCATCAGAGACCCAGAGGCAAGATGGCCAACCCCACCGAACCCCAAAGGCAAGATGGCTCATGCCACGGAACACAAATGCAAGATGACCATACTGTGGAGCCCCAGAGGCAAGATAGTCAACACCATGGAACCAAAAGACAAGATGGCTGATTCCATGCAGCCCCATAGGCAAGATGGTTGACCTCACCGAGCCTCAGAGGCAAGATAGCTGACGCCATGGAGACCCAGAGACAAGATGGCTGATGCTACAGAACCCATAGTCTAGATGTCTAAAGGGATGAGGCCCCAGAGGCAAGATGGCCACACTACAGAGCCCCAGAGTCAAGATGGTCCATGCCACAGAGCCTCATAGGGAAGATGGCCAATGGGACATATCAGTCCCATTGCACTAGCATAATTAAGTTTAAGCTTATTCATTTGATCCATTTGAGCTCTTGTCTATCATGACTGGGTAGCAACTTGTCTAAAAGGATGAGAAACTTATGGGACAGACCTGGCCCCATAGTACAACTTGCAGTTAAGTCTCTGAGCCAGTCAACTTCCAGTTAACTTACAAATGCATGAGAAATAATTGCTATTTTTAAATGCAGAAAACAGTCTGGGAAGGAAGTTAAGGAATGGGTGTAGTGTATAAAGGGGGTGATAGAAACTAGAGTTTTTATTGTTTTCATATGTTGGATTTACAAGTGAAGAATTACAATGATGTATACCTTAAACTTATTAACTAATGTTACTTGATAAAATGTTACTTTAAAATATATAAATGTCACAGAAATTATAACATTTGTTATAGAACATTATCAAAATACTAGTTAACTAATATATTTTTGCTCCTGCCTTTCCTTACCTTTCTTCTTCCATATATATAGACATTTACATATGTTTATTTATATTTATGTATTTGACTTTATCCTACAACCTCAACTTGGTTAATATTTTTATGGATACATTTTAATTCAGTATGTTCTTAAAATATTTGTATTTTGTGTGGTTCATAAAATTTAATTTTAATAAATGATATTGTATTATGTATCTCATTCTTTCTCCAACTTTTTTTTTTACCAAATATATATGTATCTAATCCTTTGATTATAGCTGCTGTGCACCATCCTGAGTGTATACCAACCATATTTTTTCTATGTGTGATCACAGAATTAAATAACCCAGTTAATTCCAAGTAACTCTTATGTTGCCGAATAGATCTGAAGGATCACTTCCTTGCAATAAAACCCAGGAGTGGAATTGTTGGCTTATTAAAAAAATTGCTCTCTGGCCTACTCTCACTTAAGAAGTATGTGAAAGTCGTAGCTCTATGATGCCCACATCACTAAATTCTTTCTCTTTCCCTCTCTGTCTCTCCCTCCTCTCTCAATTGTCCAGTAAAATGAAAAAAAAATGGCTACAAGGAGCAGTGGATTTGTAGTGTTGGCACCAGCCCCAGCAATAACCCTGGAAGTGGAAGAGGAGGAGGGGGAGGAGGAGGAGGAGAAAAAGAAGAAGGAGGAGAAAGAGAAGAAGACAATGAGGAAGAATAAGGAGAAGAAGAAGTAGGAGAGGAAGAAGAAGAAATCTCATTCAGATTTCTATTTTTAAATCAAGAGATAGTATTTGTTCCATATTTATAGAATTTTATGAAAATTAAAATAATAAGATTGATAATTGTAAAATATCTTCAGGATATCTTTAAAATGGTTCTAATTATAAAGATTTCAAAGAATCTTTTGCCCTGCTGGACATAATGGGATATCACATTTAAAAATAATAGAAGTAAAATAATGGGA
Organism: Erinaceus europaeus; assembly: GCF_950295315.1. Classification (NCBI taxonomy): domain Eukaryota; kingdom Metazoa; phylum Chordata; class Mammalia; order Eulipotyphla; family Erinaceidae; genus Erinaceus; species Erinaceus europaeus. The sequence goes on from NC_080168.1 coordinate 27,267,084, forward strand.
AAAGTCTTTATACCGGTTCCATTTTTTTTTCCCCCAGGGTTATTGCTGGGCTTGGTGCCTGCACCATGAATCCACCGCTCCTGGAGGTCATTTTCCCCCCTTTTTTTGTTGCCCTTGTTGTTGTAGCCTTGTTGTGGTTATTATTATTGCCATTGTTGATGTTGTTCGTTGTTGGATAGGACAGGGAGAAATGGAGAGAGGAGGGGAAGATAGAGAGGGGGAGAGAAAGATAGACACCTGTAGACCTGCTTCACCGCCTGTGAAGCGACTTCCCTGCAGGTGGGGAGCTGGGGGATAGAACCGGGATACTTACGCCAGTCCCTGTGCTTTGTGCCACATGCGCTTAACCCACTGCGCCACCACCCGACCCCCAACCGGTCTCATTTTCTTGCTGGAAGAAGTAATCCTGACCTGGTGGTTGTCCCACTGATAAATTAGCTATGGCTTAGACTTCAAGGATAGATGACCTAGGTGTAATTCGTGAATCTGCCATTTGCTACTACATAATAGTCTTTGTATCTCTGTGGTCTATCACAGTTCCTAGTTCACTGTAAATCTTTAAGAAATGTATACTAAATGAAATATATTAATATTTAGCACATCTAAGCCTTAGTCTTTTTGAGGCTAATCAATTCCTAACATAATGCTTGATAAAGAGTGCAGATTCAGTACATACCATACTAGTTCCCTTTCTACCTGCCCCTCCTCTGGTATCCAATGGAAGCCAGTAGCTTTATCCTAAAACTGAAAGAAATAGTACTAACTTGTTATTACATTAATTCTTATGACAGCTGATATTCATACAATAATTTCCTAAAGGGTAAATTATGAATGAAGCCAATTACAAAAATGCACCTTAGAGTCTGAATCAGGTTAGAAGATACATTAAATCTAATTGAATACCTAATTTGGAAACAGTTTTTGGAATCTATAAAACTAAGGAATTGGCATGGTCTAGTACAGATTTCAAAATTTATTTCATTCATAATTCCCAGCATGGTCGATGATAAATGTTAGCTGGAACTCTAACCTGGTGTTATTATTGCACATGACATTTTATTAGCTTTTGTATCAGAATTGATTTGGATGCAGGATGCAAAAAGGCAAATGTTAGAAAAGGCTATCTTTAAGAGATTTGTTAGCTAATTAAGTGATTCGGTTGTGACACCCCTCCCACCAGTCTCTAAAACAATATAAGGGAGAAATGATATCAAAGTCTGAGCTATTTGAAAGAAGACATCTATAATAACCTTAGCCAAAGTAGAACTTGGTCTTAACATTGCTTTTCAGTTGATTATAGTTAACTTGAGATCATGTAGTAGAAGGTTGGCTTCTGCTTAACCTACACCAAAGGAGACATTTACAATTGAAAGGAGAGAGTACATACATATAGGGATTCTCACTATATGAAGGCAAAACCGAGGAACTAGCTAAGTTATGGGAAAGGAAGGAAGCAGATTGCTTTTGAATTCTGTTTCAAGATTTACTTAGTCATTTCACCAGACTCTGTGGCAGGATAAGTAAGGGTCACTCTCAAGTTATTTAGGAGGCTGAATGGGACTGACATGACTTGAAAGACCATCACTTACCCAGGGGAGGGTGATGTGGCATACTCACACTATCACCCAGATTCGATAGAGGCATCAACACTATTCTTGAATGGAACTAGAATTAAAAAGAAGGAGGATAAAGTGCTAAGAGGGTGTGGCTTAGTAAGTAGGGAATAGGATTTGCATCTATGTAGTCCCAGGTTCGATCCCTGGCATTGCATATGCTAGGGCTGAGTGGCAGAGTGGTACTCTGATTATTCTCTCTCCTTACCACATCCCAGCTCATAAACATAAATAAGTCTTTAAAATTTTTTTTTTCTTTTTCCTCCAGGGTTATTGCTGGGCTTGGTGCCTGCACCATGAATCCACCGCTCCTGGAGGCCATTTCCCCCCCTTTTTGTTGCCCTAGTTGTTGCAGCCTCGTTGCGGTTATTATTGCCATTGTTGACGTTGCTTTGTTGTTGGATAGGACAGAGAGAAATGGAGAGAGGAGGGGAAGACAGAGAGAGAGGGGAGAGAAAGATAGACACCTGCAGACCTGCTTCACCGCCCGTGAAGCGACTCCCCTGCAGGTGGGGAGAAACGGGATCCTTACGCCGGTCCCTGCGCTTTGCGCCACCTGCGCTTAACCCACTGAGCTACCGCCCAACTCCTATAAATAAGTCTTAATAAAAGAAAAAGGGGGAACTGAATCTGGATAATAAAATGATTTAAGGGAGTCGGGCAGTGGTGCAGCAGATTAAGCCCACATGACACAAAGCTCAAGGACTGGGCATGAGGATCCGGGTTCCAGCCCTCCCCCTTCCTCACCTGTAGGGGAATTGCTTCATAAGCAATGAAGCAGGTCTGCAGGTCTCCCCTTCTCTGTCTTCCCCATCATCTCTCCATTTCTCTCTGTCCTATCCAACAACAACAGCATCAATAACCATAACAATGTTAAACAACAAGGGCAACAAAAGGGAAAATAAATAAATATTTAAAAAAATAAATAAAATAACTTAATTGCACACTCTTATAGCATTCTTAAATTCAACTTAAAAATTTTTTAAGTCAGAATAGACTTAATGAGTCCACTAATTAGTTTAAAATTCATGATCCGGAATGTGGCACACTAGGTAGAGTGTTGGATGCATGCATGCGATATCTAGTTTAACCTCCAGCATTGTTTATGCTAGAGCAGGCTCTTTCCTTCTTTAATACAGAAATCTTTAAAAGAATTTAAGATTCAGACATAAACAAGTGATGACTTAAATTTAGTATTCTCTTATTTAAATAATTGTGAATAATTTGAGGAAATGCCAGTGTCTTCTAGGTTGGATTACAGAAGTTGAAAACAAACAACAGAAGGGAAAACACAAAGCAGAAGTTGGACTGGATTTGGTGTATTGCACCAAAGTAAAGGATTCCAGGGCCAACTGGGGTCGCATTCAGGTCCTGGGACATGATGGTGGAGGAGGATCCAGGCAGCGGTTAAGAGTGTTATGTGGAAAACTGAAAAATGTTACACATGTACCAACTACTGTATTTTACTGTTGACTGTAAATCACTAATCTCCCCAATAAAGAAAAACAAACAAAAAATGGGAGTAATTTCCCTAATGAATATATTTGGGTATAGATAAGACAGTGGTTATAGTGGTGAACAGGCCAACCATCTGGGTTTGCCTACTAACCTACTTTATAATCAGCACTGAGTGATTCAATTTACCCAGGCTTGCAAATCATTAAATAAATAAATAAGCAAGTAAACAAACAAACAAACAAACAAACAAATCGTCTGCAGAAATTCTGCCTGACCTGTGAAATGTGCTTGGCTGTCATCCGTAGTGCCAATCTCTCTCTTGATTTCTATGGCATCTCTTTTAGATAAGTTAGCACCTAAGCTTTGGTATATTCTTGGGGGCAAGGAGGAAGTGTGGAGGAGGAAGGTGATAGTTTTCTCATGAGGTTTAACATTATTTCTTTTCCACCCAGAGCACGTGGCAGGGGTGATTTTTGAAAACACATTAACCGCTGTGCTCTTTGGGGTCAATCATACTTGTCCACTTTACTGGGAAATGTGAATTATTTACTGTCTTTTGTGCCTTTATTTCTTAGAAGGTAAACTGAAGGGTGAATGTGTGAGATGCAGATAATATGTATATATATATATATTTTTTTTCCCACAATTAGTATTTTACTAGCATTATTGTATCAGGATTTGATAATTTTGCAAACTGAGATTGTGGCTAACATCTCCAGTACTCTCCTCCTGTAAATGAGGCCTAAGAAAGATCACTTTCTCAGAGTTATTTTCAGAATAGCCAAAGAATTTTCTAGCACAGACTGGCCTGACATAGAGCACATAAAATGTCCACTAAATCAACTTCCTCATTCTTCTGTTAGCTGATTTCCAAGACCTTGGGAGAGAGATTGTCTTCCAAATGGATCACATGCTGGTCTTGTGAAGCTCATTTTTTAGTAAACTGTACCTTTCAAATCAAACTGCAATATTTGGAGAGCTTTGAGGAGGCAAGGATAATTGAGTAGACATTATAGTGCTTTTCTTAAAGAGCCTATGTACTTGAACTCTTTCTTAAAACAAACAGCAACAACAACAAAACTACTTTTAGATATTATTCGTAAAAATAGGATGTTGCTGCAGAACACAGAGTAAGGCCTGGTATTCCAAACAAAAATTGTAGCTCTGCCTCTTACTAGTGGTGGGCAAATTATTTCTCTGTAAAGTATATGTTTCCTCACCTATAAAAATGAAAAAAAAAAAAAGAAAGAAAGAAAAAAAAAACTAGTATAGGCACAGCCCCTTTGGAATAAAACTAAAATATGCCTACTAGCTATCTACAAAACAGAGACACCCTCCCCCACCCCAGCTCTTCATCTGCACTATTCCAGCATTTAGGTTCATGATTATTCAACAATTTGTTTGGCTTTGTATGTTAAATCTCTTTTCAGCCACCAGGTTCCAGATGCTAGCATGATGCCAGCCAAACTTCCCTGGACAGACAACCCCACCAATATATCCTGGAGCTCAGATTCCCCAGAGCCCCACCCTACTAGGAAAAGAGAGAGACACTGGCTGGGAGTATGGATTGACCTGTCAATGCTCATGTTTAGCCATCGGGGAAGCAATTATAGAAGCCAGACCTTCCACCTTCTGCATCCCACAATGACCTTGGGTTCATACTCCCAGAGGGTTAAAGAATAGGGAAGCTATCAAGGGTGGGAATGGGATATGGAGTTCTGGTGGTGGGAATTGTGTGGAGTTGTACCCTTCCTATCATATGGTTCTGTCAGTATTTCCTTTTTATAAATAAAATAATTTTTTAAAAAAAATGATGAAAATATATAGTGTGGATTTCATGGTGAAAATTAAATTAGGCTAATGTATGCAACAACTTGTGAACTCCCCAGGGAGCTTTTCCAATAAATTTACAAGATAAATGCTACAACTAAATTTGCAATATAAATTCAATAAATGATACCTGCTGAAAAAAGGAAATACAAATCTTTCATGCAGACTAAAATAGCTTGGGATTTAAAACCTATTTACTTTTTTTCCCAGGAAGTGGACTGAGTTATTTTTCCTTTGCTAAAAGCAAAACTGGTTCATCAGGCATCCTCCAGGAAAGGGAGATTTGTGCCCTCCTCTGCAGGGTCTATCTCTCCATTTTTTCCCCCTCAAATCCCTCTCCACTCTTATACCTGCGCTTTCATTATAAGCTTAGTCACTGCATAGCTTTTCCCTTTAGTCTCTGCTTTATGCCTTCTATCCTCCCATGCAAGAAAGATAGATTTTTTTTATGACATTTCTCATTTACTAAAGGAAGTGCTAAGTCAAAAAGCTATAGGGTCCTAAGAGGTGACACTTCTATCAGGACAGCCAATGGCTAATAGCCATCATGCTAACTTCGGGTATAGATTACTATTATTATTGACTTCATAACACCTTGTCTATTTGCCCAGCATGTCCTTGCTAACTCAGGGACACACACACACACACACACTGAAAATAATTCTGTGCCACAACTCAATAAGACATTGGGTCTGCATCATTTAAAAAGCCTGAACATTTGGAATCCCGAATTAATGGCATTCCAAATTGAATTAAAAGTGTGTGAGACTGCTTTCAGTGAATACTCATTTTTACCTTGTACCTTTCTTCTTGCTCCCCTTCCAAATCTTTATTTACTTCATTATTGCTTGGTTCTGATAACATCTTTCTTATTATTTGAAGGGATTTAGGATTCTTCCAAAAGCTGACTAGATGACTGAATTAATAGAGGGAGATTGGAGAAACAAAGAAAATGAAGTGATTTACACAAACACAGCCCTGACAGGGGTTGCTGCCATGGCAGACACTTTGATGAAATCAGAGCAAAATTCTTTGTTCAACAGTCATTTCTAGGTGAATGTGCTTAGTCAGGACATGAGCCCACTGGCCCTTGCACAGCTCCAACTCATTTGCCCAGAGCAGACACAGTGCCCACACAGACCATTCTGATAATTAAATTCCCAGCAAACCTGTTCTGAATCACCCAATAATTGACTACATTTGTATTTGGATGCCCCTGCTGATGAGAATAGAGTACCATGCAATAAAGCGTTCACTTTTGCCATGGTTTTATTACCTTATTGGACCACTGGGGAACTGGTACATCCCAGGGGGGGCATACATTTCAATTTAATTAACCTGTGGACATTAAGCTTAAGAATAATAAATAAGAGCCAAATAGCCCCCCCCCCCATTTATCTCTTATGGAGAATTACTACTAGTAGTATAAGAAATGAAACCAAAATAAAACTCCATAGCCAGGGAGGCAATTAGGCAATGGGGAAGGTGAAGAATGAAATTGCTATGAGCTAATCTGTATGAAGAGAGGGTGAACAGGACTTCTTTTTGGCTTTAAATTGCTAACTCAGAGACAGGAAGTGGAGGATTAGCTATATTCATGGGTAGGATTGCAGGAGTCCTGCCTTGCCAGCTTCTTTCCTTACTAGCAAACAGAAAACTGGACCAGAAATAAAGCCATGCATTCTATTGTTACTTAAAGAGCTTGGAATGTGAAGTCTCCCCAGAGGAGGGAATGGATGATGTAAACTCACAAACAATGGGAGGCCAACGACTGAAGTCACATCCTCTCCTGAGAGCTGATTTACATGATGAAAAGAGAGAAAAAACCCTGGACTTTGAACAGTGATGAGAAGGGAAATGGTGCGGGTTAGTCATACTTCATCCTTTTCCCTAGGGCTGTTTTGTTGGTGAAACTTCATCCCTTCCTCATCTGAAAGGAAGCTACTGGTATATGGTTTGTATTAAGCTTTTGCTATACTAGATTCTGTAAGCAATACTTTTTTTTTCAAGCTGTATCTCTCATAATTGTCACAACACTGCTACAAACTAGATTTCCTAATTCTCTTTTTTTCTGGAGAAGTTGATGTTAGAAGAAGTGTATTAGCTATCAGGCATAGTTTAGTTTTATTCCAAAGGGCCTGTGGCTATTCTAGTTTTTTTTTGTTGTTGTTGTTTGTTTTGTTTTTGTTTTTCCTTAAGCCTGAAATCTGATATACAGGTGGATCCAAGTTATTGTCTGGGGAGATGATGTCATGGCTGGAAAAGGATCAGAAAGCTGGATCAGGGAAGAGAGAAGCTCCCTAATATGGAAAGGGTATAAAAGTTGTTGACTGTAAAAGGGGCATAAATATTGTCTATATTTATCAAAATAAGGTGTATAAATATTGTTGACTGTAAACCCCATCGACTTGATCTGGTCTGGGGCCCATATTCAGCTTAGGAACCTATGTGACCTCTGCATCCCTGTAGATCTGAGCTCATGTTCTGTGGTTATGAGTAGGAACATTCCAAACTGCCCCAATATCAGGACCCATCTTCCTCAGGTGTAGCATAGAGTATGTTGTCCATCTTCCCTTCGGAGGATGGAACATTCTCTACTATTGTTGATCGAAGTTGAGGGCAAGGTCCTATGGGGGCCCACAAGGGGTCTATTTTGTTGTTCCTGATAGAGATGACCTGTAACAATGGAGAGAGGGATTTGTTTGAGGTCTAGGCCCATCATGTCTGTTTGGGAATCTCAGGACTCTCTGAATAGGGCCCCAGCTGATGGGGTGGCCTGATAGTGAATAAAGAGTCATCATTAAAGTATGCCAGTCTCTGGGAGTCGGGCTGTAGCGCAACAGGTTAAGCACAAGTGGTGCAAAGTACAAAGACTGGCATAAGGATCCTGGTTCCAAAGCCCTGATCCCCCACCTGCAGGGGAGTCACTTCACAGGATGTGAAGCAGGTCTGCAGGTATCTATCTTTCAAGTCTCCCCCCTCTGTCTTCCCTTCCTCTCTCCATTTCTCTTTGTCCTATCCAACAATGATGACAATAATAACTACAACAATAAAAAACAACAAGGACAACAAAAGGGTATATATATATATATATATATATATATTTATTTATTTAAAAGGATGCCAGTCTCTTGCCCTTATTCAGCTTTTGCAGTCCTTGCTTTGATAAGGTTAGCTTTGGAGTAAGTGAAAGAACTGTAATAGGAAGTAGGTGAGGTGAGGAGGGTATCTAAGTCTAGTTAGATATTATTTCATTAGAAACTTTATACTGACTCACTGCAGACTATCGTGTACTTTTGCTTTCAGATATATATTTTGCCCTAACTTACGGATACATGTGGACATATCCTCTGTCTCACAAGACCTGTTCTATATCTAGGTTTTGGGACTTTGTGAGAAACTGAACCACCTGGAATGGAATATAACTAAAATATGCCTACTAGCTATCTACAAAATGGAGTACCCCCCAACTCTTCATCTGCACTATTCCAGCATTTAAGTTCATGATTATTCAACAATTTGTTTGGTTTTGTATGTTAACTCTCTTTTCAGCCACCAGGTTCCAGATGCCAGCATGATGCCAACCAGACTTCCCTGGACAGACAACCCCACCAATATATCCTGGTGCTCAGATTCCCCAGAGCCCCACCCTACTAGGGAAAGAGAGAGACACTGGCTGGGAGTATGGATTGACCTGTCAATGCTCATGTTTAGCCATCGGGGAAGCAGTTACAGAAGCCAGACCTTCCACCTTCTGCTTCCCACAATGACTTTGGGTCCATACTCCCAGAGGGTTAAAGAACAGGGAAGCTATCAGGGGAGGGGATGGGATATGGAGTTCTGGTGTTGGGAATTATGTGGAGTTGTACCCCTCTTATCCTATGGTTTTGTCCGTTTCCTTTTTATAAATCAATAAATAAGCAAATAAATAAATAAATAAAGGAGTACATTAAGTTTCCCGAGATCACTTGGATTCTAAATGATACAGGGAGAACTGGAATAAAGGACTGAAGAGATAGCTCATCACATAGGGTATCTGCATTGCCATAAGCAATGCAGGTTCTGTCACAACACTATATAGTTGGTGCTGTGGTCATAGAGGAAGTTCTGGTGCTGTAGTGACTCTCGCTCTGCTTCTGTGTGTGTCTTTCTATCTAAGTGAACAATGGCCTGGAGTGGAGAAAGCATCCATGTGCAAGGCCCCAGTCTGTAACTGGAAAGCAAAACAAAGCAAAAAAAGAAGTCAAGGGCAGTGATCTACAACCATTCCATCCTGAACTGGACTGCAAAACCATTTTTTCTTTTCTCCCACCATGACCGCTCATAACAGAGCTGGATCTGAAGCAGGGAGATGCTTTTTTTAAATACAAACCAAGTCAAATTTTTGCCATTAATCTTGGGATATTTTGGTTAAAGTACTGATCAGAAGAATTAAGACTATTCCACAGACTGAAAAGAATATGCAAGGACTAGACCAAGTTTCTATTATAACTTAGAAAGTAATTATGATCCAGTACTCCCAGTTACCTTTAGCTATACCTGAAATTCAGTACATACCAAACTGAACCTCTCATCTTTGATCAGCCCGTTAGCCAGACCTCTTTCCTACCCTGACCTAGACTCTCTCATTTTCTTTCTTGATTTCTAGAAACCATTGTTCATCTTTATTCACTAAAGACAGGATTCAAAAATTTTGCCTACATTTCTCTCTGCTGTACTTCCCTACTCTGCTCTGTGAATCTCATGGTCTTGGTGAGTATACTTTTCAGATTCCCCTCACATCAGTTTCCTCTTTATTTTTCCCCATCTCCAATATAAACATCTTGGTTCACACTCTGGTTGTTCCTTCTCTATGTTAATGCTATAATCTCCTAACTGAACTGGTCACACTGAATCCTACTTTCCCATGCTCCCTCAATCAAATTCAAATTGACAACAAATTGGTTCCTCTAACGCCTTGTACATAATGAATGAATGATAAAACAAATTTACTCTTAATCAAATACAGATACTGCAATAGCATCAAATCAGCTAGGTGGAAAAAAAAAAAACACAAGCTATTTGAATTCCTTTACATAAAGCTAAATATACAGTGAAATATAAGCCTTACATACAAAGTTCATTCAATGTTCTCAAAATGTTCAATTATATAAACACTATCTCTATCAAAATAGAGGATTAATAGTAGAATTTCCTTCAGGCCTTTCCCTGGTGATTAATAATATTGAACATTTTTGTTTACATATGTTTACTGAGTAGCCATAGAGTTGCTTTTATGAATCGTCTGTTTATATTGTCCACCTTTAAATTATTTTCCTTTGTTTTTCCAGCAGTGACCAGGGACTATGAGCTCAGTCTGACAGGAACTTAGAAATCATACAGGCTCCTGTGCTAAATATGAATAGATATGGGCCCTGGGTCAGATCGGCAGGATAAACGGTTAATTGCATTTATATATTTTCTTCAAGTTTGGGAGCTACTTTGTGCCCTTGTCCAGCTTTCTAGTTCTATTCTCAACTCTGACACAATCTTCCCAGACAATATTTTTTTGTCCACTTCCATGTTAACTGTCAAGGTCAAGCAAAGATTTCTGAAGTCATGTACCTCTAGAAACATACCTAAAACAGATTTCCTAACTTCTTTCCACCCTAAATTCCCAATTCTTACCTGCTTTATTCCTACTTTCTGATTACTGTGTACAAAACATGTTGTCCTGCTTTATATCTTACTGCCTTTCAGCTACCAAGTTGCAGATCTATCATGATCAATTTGGGCAAATGACCACACCTATGTGTCCTGGAACCTCACCTCTCCAGAGCCCTACCCCACTAGAGAAAGGCAGAAGCAGGCTGGAGGTATGGATTGACCAAGCATGGAAGTATTGTCTATGTCTAGTAGAGAATCATTTTTTTTTTTTTTGCCTCCAGGGTTATCATGGGGCTTGGTGCCAGCACTACGAATCCACTGATCCTGGAGGTTGTTTTCCCCATTTTTGTTGCCCTTGTTGTGGTTTTTATTGTTATAGCTATTGTTGTTGTTGGATAGGACAGAGAGAAATTGAGAGAGGAAGGGAAGACAGAGAGAAGAGAAAGACACCTGAAGAGACCTGCCTGCAGGTGGGGAGCTGGGGGCTTAAACCCCAATCCCCGCATGAGTCCTTGCACTTAGTAACATGTGTGCTCAATGGGGTGTGCCACCATCTGCCCACCCACCCACCCTTAGTGCCTTATTAAGTATATATATATATATATATATATATATATATATATATATATACATACATATATATACATATATATATATGTATATGTATATATATATGAACACCAGAATTTGGCAATGTTCTTGTTTTATTCTAGAAACTTGTCACTTTGGCCCTTATGCTTATGTCCAGATACCCTTTAAATTTAATTTTGTATATTGTGAAATGTTGTTTCCTAATTTTCTAGCTGGATATTCACAACATCCAAATTAAATTGCCTTACTGACATTAATGGAAGTCATGTGACTTTATCTGTGTATTGTGTTATAGTCTATGATCATGTGACTTTGTGTTTATTTGTGTATTGTGTGATAGTCTATTTGATTACCTTGATGCCAAAGCTTCACAACAGTGAAGACTTTTATAGAAAGATTTGAAAATAGGTAGTTTAAGTACTTCAGTTTTTCAAAATTGATTTTTCTATTTGCTTTTATCTATCTAGTTGTAGTTGTCCTAGAAACACAAAGAGAAGCTGAGATTTTAATTGAGATTACAAAGAATCTTTAAATTTAGTTGAGAGAACTTGACATTTTAAAATCAGTTGAATAATCCATGAATTTTGTATGAAAGCAGTTGAATAATCCATGAATATTGTATACTTCTTTATCTCATTTTTTATACTTATTTACTTATTCCCTTTTGTTGCCCTTGTTGTTATATTGTTGTAGTTATTATTGATGTTGTTGTTGTTGGATAGGACAGAGAGAAATGGAGAGAGGAGGGGAAGTCAAAGATGGGGAGAGAAAGATAGACACCTGCAGATCTGCTTCACCACCTGTGAAGCGACTCCCCTGCAGGTGGGGAGCCCGGGGCTTGAACTGGAATCCTTACGCAGGTCCTTGTGCTTTGCGCCACCTGCGCTTAACCCACTGCACTACTTAACTCGCTGCCTGACTCCCCTACTTCTTTATCTCTAAAGACATTATTTTCTTATAGGTCTTGTACACCTTGTACACTTTTAAATGCCTGGTGCTTATACATTATTCTAAATAGCTTTATAAATTTCTGTTTTTCTCATTGTTTCCTGCCATTATAGAAATACACTTAGAATATTAGATATTCAGTAGTGTGATATATGAAGATTATCTTACCTTTTTTTCAATCTTACAAGAAATAGCTTTTTTCTTGTTAGTTGTATAATTGGCATGCTCTAGTGTTAGAAGAGATCTAATGATCCACTAGTGAATATGTTAGTTCTAAGGCCTTTTTGTAGATACAGATGTAGATCAGATTTTTAAAAATTCATTTAGGGCCAGACGGTGGTGCACCTGGTTGAGTGCACACATTGCAGTGCACAAGGACTCAAGTTCAAGCCCCTGGTCCCCACCTGCAGGAGGAAAACTTCATAAGTGGTAAAGCACGGCTGCAGGTGTCTCTCTGTCTCTCTCCCTCTATCTCTCTCCCTCCTCTCTCAATTTCTCTCTGTCTCCATCCAATAATAAAACAATAAAAATATTTTTAAAAAATTCAGTTTACTGTAAGCTTTTTTTTTTTATCATGAATGTATGTTGTATTGCTTTAAACTTTTTCCTGTCTCTATTAAGATGACCACATAACAGTTCTCTTTCCCTCTGTCAGTGTGAATAACATTGAATGATTTTATAATGCTGAGCCAGCCTCATGTTCCTAATTTGATCATGATGCTTTATAGCTCACCAATTCAATTTGTTAGTTTTTATTAAAAATCTTTATCTCTGGTAAACCATTAATCCACCCCCCCAATAACGAAAAAAGAAAAAAAAAAGGTTATCTAGACATGGGGGACAAATAACCATTTCCTTAATGGGAAACTATTATCAAAATAAAAACAACTGGGAAAAAATTTTTTTTTAATCTCTGGGCTGGGGAGACAACACAAAGGTTATGCTAAAGTCTTTCTTTCCTGTAGCATTAAAAATCCCAGGTTCAATCCCCAGTATCACAATCAGCTAGAGTTGAGCTGTACTGTGGTAATAAGATAAAATAAAATAAAATAAAATAACAAATTTTATCTCTGTTTGTGAGACATATTAGCCTTATTTCAGGTTAACTGTTTTTGTTATAACTCAGATTTTTACACCATGAATATATTGGCATCATAAAATGAACTGAAAGTTATTTGCTTCTTTTTCCCTCTACATTTCTTAGAACTGCATAATAATAATTATTATTATTTTGGCTTGCTTTTTATTGTTCTGAGACAGTGATTCTCAAACCACCTAGAGAGTTTGTTAAAACAAAATTTGGTGGGCCGCTGTCCCCAGAGTTATTGATTCTGTAAATTTTGGCAGAGGTCAATAACTTGTAATTATAACAAATTCCTAGGTGATGTTGAAATGGTTAGTGTGTACGTCAGATATGGAGGGAGCTAGGACATAACACACCAGGTAGAGAGCACACTTTACTAAGTTCATGGATACAAGCTCTTGGCACCATCCATATAAGAGCACGTTATGCATGACAACTTCTCAAAGGTAGATGAGTCTTATGATATCATGGCTCTCTGTCCCTAAAATTAAAGAGATAAAGAAAAGAGCCCACAGAGAGTGGTGGAATTGCGTGGGCATAATGCTCTGGATAACACACAAAATGCCATGGAAGCTATTTCTAGAGATTAAAACATACACCTTTGACCTACTTACTATATTTTAGGTAGAGTTATATAAGACTTCACTTAAGATAAATGCAAACTCCAACAATAAACTTTGTTTAACCTTTTTTTGTTTTTTTGCCTCCAGGGTTATTGCTGGGCCTCGGTGCCTGCACTATGAATCCACTGCTCCTGGAGGCTATTTTTCCCATTTCGTTGCCCTTGTTGTTGCCTTTGTTGTCATTATTATTGTTTTCATTGCCGTGGTTGTTGTTGGACAGGACAGAAATTGAGAGAGGAGGGGAAGACAGAGAGGGGGAGAGAAGCCTGTGAAGCTACCCTCTAGGGAGAGCCAGGGGCTCGAACCGGATTCTTATTCTGGTCCTTGCGGTTGGCGCCATGTGCACTTAACTGGCTGCGCTACCGCCTGACCTCTTTAACCATACTTTTACCCTTTTGTTGTCAAGTGTTTTTATGTGCCGAAGTCATAAAACAAAACAGAATCTTATTTTTTATTAAGAGTAAATTGTTTTTCAGCAAAATAAAGTAAGATAAAATGTCTTTATATTTAATTACATATTTACCACGTTCGATTATTTTCTCTCTCCTTCTTCCTTCGTTCCTTCTTTTGTTTCTTCCTTTGTTCCTTCGTTTCTTCCTTTGTTCCTTCCTTCCTTCCTTCCTTCCTTTCTTCCTTCCTCCCTCCCTTTCCCTTCCCTTCCCTTCCCTTCCCTTCCCTTCCCTTCCCTTCCCTTCCCTTCCCTTCCCTTTTTCCTTCCTCCCTCCCCTCCCTCCCTCCCTTCCTTCCTTCTTTCCTTCCTTCCTTTCCTTCCTTTTTTTCTCTCTTTCTTGTCATTGCAGGCTCTTTACTTTTTCATCCTATTTCAGACAGACAGGCAGGCAGGCAGGCAGGCAGGCAGGCAGGCAGACAGACAGACACCATAGCATCAGAACTTCCTCCAGGATGCATTGGATCGACCTTCCAGTGGTGCATCCCATTCATTGGGGAAATTGACGATCCTTCCTAGCTGACTGAATCCACATGGATCCCAGTCACTTTCAAAGCCAGCAACAAGCAGCTCCTGACAGCTTTGCTGTTGACTGGCTACGGAAGAAGGGCAAACGCTAGAAGAAGAAGAACTTCCTCCAATGAATGGGGGTTGAGTTCTTTTCATTCTTTTTAATCAATTCAAACTTCTTCTAACTGGTGTTTTATTCAGATTAAAAAATTTCCTTGAGGATATATCCTAGTGTCCATGTGCTGGCATTCTCTACCCTTTTGTAGCTGAGTCTACAACTATCTCCCTTTCTAGAGGTAAGCAGAGCATGTAGGCCTTTACTGGTTAACACCCACTTACTTGATTAACTTTGTCAGTTAGTACCATGCCATGCAGACCATTCTCAGATGCAGATGATTCAAGAGATAAGTTTGTAGCCAGGCAGCATAGATTTTTTCTTTCTTTTTTCCTGAATCCCCTTGTTCTTATTTCCAGTTCCTACAAAACATCTTGCCTTATGTTCTCGCCAAAAGAAAACATTCTAGAATTTACCCTTTCTCACTTTGCCCAGTTCTGAATAAACCCTGCTGCTTCTGCTCCAAGCCCCCAGGATGCATGCCTGTGTTTAGCTTCAACAGCCCATTGGTATTTTAGCCTTAGTAGGGCCTCCAAACATGTTTATTTATCTAATCTGTTTTCATTTTGCTTTCTAGATAGTTTTATCAGCACTGAGATCTCGTATGTGTGAGTCTACCACTTGCAAGCGAAGTTTAATTATTTTTCTTTTAATTTTTTGTAGAGAAGAGCAAAAGCAAGAGAAAAGTGAGAGAGAGTCCACATGTGACACCCCCCCCCCACACACACACACACTTTCCTTGGAGCTTTTTCTAGCGTTGTAGTGCTTCCATTTGGTGCCAGGACCTCATATTCAGGAAGACATGCCACACCTCTGCCTGATGAGCCTTCTCTTGGCCCCACGGGTCCTCATTTTTAAAGACTATTTCCTCTGCAAAAATATATATCTGGTAGTAAGTTGACGGTTTCAACATCACTTTGAAGATAGTATTTCACTATCTTTCACTGCAGTTGTTTTTGGTGAGAAATCAGTGATTTCCATCTCACTGTTTTCTTATATGTAAAAATTTCTTTTTTTTCCCCCTCTTTGAGTGCTTTTTTTTTTTCTCTTCATCTTTAACTTTCAGTGCTTTCCTATGATGTATCTAATCTTTAATTTTGGGGAGTATGCAGGTATTGTCATACACCTCAGATTTATAAATTGAGGGCATTTTGGCATTAAGTCTTCATATTTTTTTTTTGTTCTATGATCTTCCTTTTTGTATGTCCAATCACACACACACTAAACCCTGTGCTCTCTCTGGTCCTAACAATCAATATACCCATGTTTCTTTTCCCGTCTACTTTTCAGATTAGAAAATTGCTCTTGATTTCTCTTTCTTCTGTAACCCATCATGTACTGTTCAATGTACCTGCTGAACATTTTTCTTTCTTTTTTAAAAATTTCTTTATTGGGAGATTAATGGTTTATAGTCGACAGTAAAATACAATAATTCATACATGAGTAACATTTCTCAGTTTTCCACATAACCTTTCAGCCTCAGCTAGGTCCTTCTCTGCCTGGTAAATGTTTTTAGATAATATGCTTTTCTTTCTTTTTTTCTCCAACCCTCCCCACCCCACCCCACCCCACCAATAATATGCTTTTCTATTTTAGAATTTTACTTATTCATAATAGTTTTTATTTCTCTTCTTATCATTCAACCTGTTCTTCTATTATAAATATCTTTTCTTTTAAACCTTTGCACATAATGGCAGTGCTTTTATCTTCTTGTTTTAGCTATTTGGATTTTTTTATTTAAATGTTTGTATTTTATGTATTATTCAATAGAGACCAGGAAAAATTGAGAAGGAAAGGAGAGCTAGAGAGGGAGAAAGACAGAGAAAGAAGGACAGAGGGAGAAAGACACCACTTATGAAGCTTCCCCCTGCAGGTGGGGACCAGAGGCTTGAAACTAGGTCCCTCTGCACTGTAATGTGTGCAATTAACCAGGTGCGCCACCAGCTGGGTCCCCAGAGTTGTTTATTATTATTATTATTATTACTGGTTTTGCTTTCTTTTTTTTTTAATTTAAGAAAGGATTAATTAACAAAACCATAGGCTAGGAGGGGTACAACTCCACACAATTCCCACCACCCAATCTCCATATCCCACCCCCTCCCCTCATAGCTTTCCCATTCTCCATCCCTCTGGGAGCATGGACCCAGGGTCATTGTGGGTTGCAGAAGGTAGAAGGTCTGGCTTCTGTCATTGCTTCCCCGCTGAACATGGGTGTTGACTGGTCGGTCCATACTCCCAGTCTGCCTCTCTCTTTCCCTAGTAGGGTGGGTCTCTGGGGAAGCGGAGCTCCAGGACACATTGGTGAGGTCTTCAGTCCAGGGAAGCCTGGCCAGCATCCTGATGACATCTGGAACCTGGTGACTGAAAAGAGAGTTAACATATGAAGCCAGACAAATTGTTGAGCAATTGCTTTTGTTTCTTATTGTAGGTCACTTTTCCTGCCTTTTCCCGTGCATCTTCATTTTGTAATAAAATGAGTTTTGTGGATGATTTGTTGTAGGGACTTCAATTGTCTTTAAAAATACAGCAGGGGTTGAACTTTGTTCTGAGAGACAGCCATGAATGGGGGAGGGCTCTTCTGTCTTTTTGTTTGTTTTGCTTTGCTTTCAGGATAGGCATATTTTCTTGACCAAATCATGTGTTGTGACCCATACTCTAGGACATTGTTCTTTTTCCTGAAGTGTGGTCTTCTAGAGCTCTTGACTCAATGCCCAAGTTGCTCGGTGAGATCTTTCTACTCTGGGTGTGCGAAAGAGTCATTGTTTCTTCACACTTTGGAGCTGGTTTCCTCATTTCTCCTGTTAGCCTTCGGTCCTGCTACAGTTCCTGTCTACTAAGTCCTTGCTTGGTGATTTCTCACAAACCCACAGCCTTGCTTTTAGCAGATGACCTAGGGTGAATCCCCACACAGACTTCTGGTACACACTCTTCTGGAGATCTTTCTTTTCTGATTCTCTTCCCTGATAATTCTAGGCAGTTCTGCAGTTGTAAATTCAAATCCCTGCTTCTTCCACTTGGACCCCAGTTGTGAACATTGTAGCAGGAAAATACCCCCTAGTAAAAGGCACAGAGGTTCACCATGCTTCCTTCTCTTTTCTCAGGGACCACAGTGTTTGCTTGGTGTTTAAAGCGTGAAGCAGTTACTTCACATATTTCACATCTTTCCATTTTCTTGTGATGGAAGTATAAATCTGGTACTAGTTATCCCATATGGCTGAAAGCAAAAAACTTGTATTTTTAAGTTGTTTGTATCCTTAATTGAAGCTTTTATGGCTAACCGCAAACTTGTTTGGTAAAAATGTAGTAGAAATTAAAGTATCACTCCCTCAAACACACATACACACACACACACACACACACACACACACACACACACACCAATTGCTTATCAATTCTTACCCTCACTACTGTTGGGTGTTCTAATGTGACTAAGGTTTTGACTGTAATGTTGTTTAAAGAATTTTATAAGTTGAGGTGAGTGGTGACTAACCTGGTAGAGTGCACACGTCATCAAGTGAGGACCTAAGTTGAAGTCTCTGGTTCCCATCTGCAGGGGGGAGCTTTAGAATTGGTCAAGCTGTGCTGCAGGTGTTTCTCCTTCTCTTGATATCTCTTTTCTGCTCTTGCTCTTTCTCTTTCTTTCCTCTGATTCTCAGAAACAAATAGCAAGAAAAAAATAGTGGTCATGTAGAATGGTAGAGTTATGTAGGCAGCGAGCCCAGTGATAGCCCTGGTGATGATGATTAATTTTGTAAGCTACCATTAATTAAAATTTTCATAAGTTTAACATAAAAAATACAGAGTTTCTCCTTTTTTTAAAAATAGAAAGATAGTGGTGCTTGAATATGGCAAGCGTAGCCTGCAAAATATTTCTAGAGTATTAACTGCCTTCTTTATATAAAATTTTGTTTTTTGCTATGTCAAACTGCCAAATCAGTGAATTACTCAGTAATATTATCTGTCTGATATCTAAAGCTTTTGTGTGAATGTGATTCTGGCATTTGGACAGATAATCTTTTTAATTATATTTATTTATTTATTATTGAATAGAGACAGAGAAATTGAGAGGGCAGGGGAGAGATAGAGAGGGAAAGAGACAGAGAGACACCTGTAGCCCTGCTTCGCCACTCATGAAACTTTCCCCCTACAGGTGGGGACCAGGGGCTTGAACCTGGGTCCTTGTGCACTGTAATGCGTGTGCTTAACCAGGTGCACCACCACCTGGCCCCCTGGACTTATAATCTTATTCATATATTGCACACTCACTATATCCAACAGAACTCACTCTATCCCTACCACTTGCCCCATAATGTTTTCTTTTTTTCTTCTGTCATCAGTGTGCTTGCACAACTCCGCTGTTTTTGGCTAATGTCTTTTTTTTCTTATTGAATTTTCCATTTTTAGACAACTGTTAAAATTCAGTCAGGTTACCAGTTTGAAACCTTAAGTGCTTAGACGAAGGAATATATACTCAAAGTGAGAAAGTTGTGGTATATATACTCAATAGAGTATTACTCACCTCTTAAGTATAGTGAACCCATCTTCTCCAAACCATCTTGAATGAAGCTGGAAGGAATTATGTTAAGTGAGGTAAGTCATAAGACATTTTTTTCTTTCTTCTCTCTCTCTCTCTCTCTCTCTCTCTCATAGAGGGAGAGAAACACAGATGTTTACAGCACTGCTCCACTGATTGTGAATCTTTCTCCCTGCATTGTAAATCTACCCCACTGACACCATAATAGTTTACTTCTAAGAGTGCACTCTTTCTCCAAGTCCTGAGTATGTAAATACCATGCTGGGGCGGGGGGAAGGAAAAGAAGGAGAAGAAATAGGGGATGGAGTTAAATTTGGCCAGCATTCCCCGGTCTTCATGCAGGTGCAAGTTCATCAATAAGTGGTCAGGGATCAGCCACACTGTCTACTCTCATTTTGGTTCCAAAGTTAAGACATGTTTATGCCTTTCAGCCAACAAACCTTTCTCTTGCTTAAAAGCTTCTCAGTTATGACTTTCCTGGAAATTCAATTTGGCCCTGCTCTGAATTTTATACTGACAGTTTTGCTTGAAAACTCAAAGAAATGAAAAAAAAATAATTGTTTTGCCTATTGAGTAGAAAAATATTCTATGTGTTTTGTAATAAAATGTTTGTTTTTCTTGAATGTAGCATGTGTGTGTGTTGGGGGGATAACAATGTTAATTATCATGTTCATAATACGTACTAGAATGCATTAAATATTCTGCTAAGTATCTCATGTGAAAGATGAAATTTTATCTTCCACGAGGTAAAAATAAACTTTCCATTTTGACAAGTGAGCAAGTAAGGCACAGAGAGGTCAAAGATCTTGCTTGAGATCACTTGGCAAGAAAGGGCTAAAGTTGAATCTCAAGTCTCTGGATTGAAAAGTAACTATTGAACCTGCTCTTTGTCTCCCCACCCAGTGTAAAGACTAGGAACAGGGCTGTGGAAGGAACTGTGTAGACCCCTCACCCCCCACACCACTCACTGTGAGAAGTCTCTGGTTGCATAATCCAGAGGGGATCTTTTGTACTCAGTTGCATGGTGGCCCTACTGATTCAACTCTTTACCATAAAAGAAGAAAAATCACCTTAAAGTATATCTAATTAAGAAGTCAACAAAAACATATGGAATAAACCACCAAGTGTCACAACGAAATGGGCACATCACATAGAAAGTGCGTATCATCCTTGGGTAGTCGGGAGGTAGTGCAGTGGGTTAAGCGCAGGTAGCGCAAAGTGCAAGGAGTGGTGTAAGGAGTGGAGTAAGATTCCCGGTTCGAGTCCCCGGCTCCTCACCTGCAGAGGAATCACTTCACAAACAGTGAAGCAGGTCTGCAGGTTTCTTTCTCTCCCCCTCTCTGTCTTCCCCTCATCTCTCCATTTCTCTCTGTCCTATTCAACAATGATGACACCAATAATAACTGCAACAATAAAACAATAGGGGCAACAAACAGGAATAAGTAAATATTAAAAAAAAGTGAGTATCACCTTCTAAGTTCTACCCTGTCTTTGCACCTTCTCCTTGTACACTGACCTCACTGCTCTTTGGCTCAGAAAATGGAAAGGACATGGGCTTAGAGAAAACCTCTTTGATGTTCTTGGGGCTAGAAGAACATCTTACCCAACTTTGAGGCATGTTCTAGCTCCTCACACGGAAAACATTAAAGTTGGAAGGAGTCCCAGGCACATATTTTCCTCCAGCTCTCTTGCTTTACAGGTAGGGGAAGGGAAGGTCTGAAATCAGGTCTGACTCTACAGCTACAAAAGCAATGATGGAGGATTTTGACAGCTAGGTTAGGACAGAAGAGGTAGGGAGGGAAGCAAAGTCTAGACTTCTCGTAGTCCTGAAGACTAGCATCCAAAAAGAAAAAAAGAAAAATTAAAAAATAGAACTAACTTTTCTCATTTTATTAATACTTAGACTTCCCTAAAATTTTCTAAGCTGTCTTCTAAGAGATTGAAGTAAAAAGAAACAAGATTTTTTTTTATTAGTTTTTTTGTTACTTTCCTGATAATAAGTGTCAGGAAACAAGGAAATCAAAACTGTAGGGGTCCTAAGAAGGACACATTGGGTGGTCTGTATAAAACATCACTTATTTTATACCTTTCAGCCAACAAAACTCTCTGACAGTTGTGCCTTCAGCTTGATGCTCTCTCATGTGTATTGCTGCAGTGTCCTGAATGCAGGAATCAAATGCTGAAGTGAACTGGTTTTTGCTCAGATTGCATAATTACTATCTTAGGTATAACCTGAAACTCTACATTTTCACGATTCCTTTTGTGTGTGCACAAATATCAAATCAAACATACCTGAAAACAGTACCCAAAGGCAAATTCTGAGTTGCAGACAAAATGGGAATATATATATATATATATATATATATTTTTAATTATCACTGGAGTTATCACTGGGTCTCAGCACTTGCATAACAAATTCACCTTTTCCTTTTTTTTTTTTTCATTTAATAGGCCAAAGAGAATAGCGGGGGGAGACAGAGAGGGAGATAGACAGAGAGATACCTGCAGTACTTGCTTCATCACTCGTGAAACCTCCCCCCTGCAGGTAGGGAGCAGGGGGTTAAACCCAGTTCCCTGCACAGGGTTATGTGTGCACTTAGCCAGGTCACCACTGTTTGGCCCCCACAGTGGGGATGTTCTACAAGTAGATAAACATAGGCTCACTTTGTGCAACTCTGGCCAAGCACTCAACTTTTCAAAGATTTAAATAGCTCAGCTGCAAAGTAACAACCATAGTAGCTGCCTTTATGGGACTAATAAAAACAACTACACAATTGCTCTTACATCATATAAAATGGTCTTAATATAGTAAATGTTTAAGAAATGGTGGAACCCATTCTGTCCTATTCCCACTGTCAGAGCTCAAGACATTTAAGATTGACAAGAACAACAGTTTTCTTTTCTTTGCCTTTTTTTTTTTTTTTGTCTTCAGGGTTATTGCTGGGGCTCAGTGGCTGCACTAGGAATCCACTGCTTCTCTTCCCTTTTGTTGTCCTTGTTTATCGTTGTTGTTGCTGTTATTGCTGTTGTTACTGGATAGGACAGAGAGAAAGTAATAGAGGAGGGGAAGACAAAGAGGGGGAGAGAGAGATAGACACCTGCAGACCTGCTTCACCGCCTGTGAAGCGACTTCTCTGCAGGTAGGGAGCCAGGGGCTCGAACTGGAATCCTTAAGCCAGTTGGTACTCTTTGTGTCATGTGCATATAACCCGCTGTGCTACCGCAGGCCCCCAAGAACAACAGTTCTTAACAGCCAAATCAAGAAAGCAGGAGAAACATCTAGCCATGATCACAATATACACCTGGTTAGTCTTCTCCCTGGAAGCGTTATTTGTTTTTTGTGACTTTTCAGATATTCCTTTTTAGTGACATGCAAGAATATTGAGTATGGCTTTTTAACTTTTCCCAGCCCCTTATTTAAATCCTTCAGATAGATTTGCCCATGCTAACTTTATTATGTTGTATGTCCATAAGCTTTAAAAAGAGGGTAGCTGAAAAAGAATAAAGATGGTAGATAGGCCCCTCTTCTGAGGCTATGCAGATGCTTACTTCTGTCAGCCATGCTGTCACTGTCAAGTTCTGGAAATAGAAAACGTGTCCAAGAGGATAATATATGCATGTCAATAACAAAGCCCAAACTCTAGTGAAGGCTAAGCATAACATTGAGGGGCTTGTAACCACAGGAATGATCACAAGTGAAAGTAGTTAATAAAATGCCAAGAATTCACGTAATAAGCTGCACGTGAGTTTGTAATAGAAAAACTTTGGTGCAGCTGGCCAGCCCCCACCTCACCAGTTTTCTAAAATTCTTATTTTCACACACTGCAGTCTTTCCCTTGTACTAAAAATCTCTTTACTGAGACGGTGCCTATGATGATTAAGTGGTCAAGGTTGTTATTCTGCTATTCTGTACCGGGAGTGTCTTGTTGCAAAGGATGAGTTTCTTGTGAAGCAATCCAAGGGAGCAGACCTTCGGCTGGAATACACTGGAACATTCTCTTTGTTCAAGTTCACTTGCCATGTAGTTCTATTTTCCCTTCCATTATCTTCAGCTAACCTGGAAGCTATTTTTAGGGAAGTGAGTCTCCTTATTCATCTTTTTATCCCCTGTAAAACCTGGACTGGGATGCTATTGGATTTGTTGATGGTGTTTATGTAAAAAGAAAAAGGGGAAAAAATTAAACTTTCTACTTCAATAATTTTCTATTTGGGCAAAACTTCTCTTGCCTTGATTCTAGAAATAATCACATTTCTTTTTTTTTTTTCTGTTGCTGTAAGGAATGCCTCTTCTCAGGTTTGTGTCAATGGGAAGATAGGTTTATTTAGCCAGTAATTTCCACTGCAGAAAATCTTGGGCCCAGATTGCCCTGCAAAAGCAATATGTTCTGTTTTATTTTTATATTACATTATATTTATTTTAATTGCATTCCCCATCTGGTCAAAGATAGCATTAGGCACCACAGATAGAGAAGAGAAACAAAGAGATATCTACCCGTGATAATAACTGGGATTATTATTTTAAAAAATTTAACAGGGGTACAATAACTTCTGGATATAAAGTGAAAAATAATAACCTTTGTGGAAGATAACTCTAGAAGGATTCTGGAGAAGGAGAAAGATTAAAAAAATCTAATTAGGACCTTTAAAGTGTATATTTTATTCATTTATTTTTGACTAGAGAGAGGAAGACAGAGACAGAGATAGTGACAGAGACCAGAGCTCTGCTCAGCTGTGATTTGTAGTGGTGCTGAGGACTGAAACTAGGACCTAGAGCTCTGCACATAAAAATCTTTTGTGTAATCATTATACTCTCTCTCCAGCGCTAAATCAGGACTTTTAATGTCCCCTGAGTGGCCCCAAACGATCTCCCTTACCCAATCCTCTTCTAGAACAAGTTCTAGGACACTGTGGGCTACAGTATGAAGTGATACATGCAGCTGTAAGCTATCTTGAGCACTTTTATTATCTCCAAAGTAGTTTCAGCAGGACAGTAATGTACAGCTTCAATCGCATGTATTTTTAATAAACTTTAGAAAGACTCCCCCCCCCCCCCAGGAAAGGTCATTTTCTTCTCATTTCAGGGGATGTTTTTGCAAAGCTCTGCTAACAATTGGAGGACTTCCAAATGAAGCTGATAGTATGTCAATTGGTCTAGCATACCAGAAACCAAATCCTCAAACTGCATGCTGGCAGTGAACGAGGAGGCACTCAGCTTCCAGGCTAGAAGGCTGAATGTGAGGTTATCAGGGGTACTGAATCTGCTGTTTCTGCTTTGAAATCTGAACAAATGGTGGGGCTCCAGAGGGAGGGTTTGCACGTGAAAGTTTGCCAAAAATCAGTGGGTGGTGACATTCCCCAGCTATAAGCCATTCCTCCTCTCCCTTCCCAGCAGTCTATCACTTAGAATAGTTTGTTAAAAAAAATACTTACATGAATGTGGCTTCAGCAAATAATATAATGTATTGGCTTATATATTGATGGGCCCAGGGTTATGCGACCTACCATCTGCTTTGAAGTAGAGGTCTAGCATGTTCTTAAGGGCTCCACTAATTTTGAAAACTTCTCATCTACTGTTAAGGTCACATCTTTTTTTCAGGCTCAGTATCAGGTTCTAGACATGCTTTTATTTATTTATTTATTACTAGTGATTTAATGATGATTAATGAATGATATTGTAAGGTAACAGGGGTACAATTCCATATAGTTCTCACCACCAGGGTTCCTGCTCATCTCCTCCATTGGAAGCTTCCTTATTCTTTATCCTTCTGGGAGTATGGACCAGTGAACTTTGTGGGGTGCAGAAGGTGGGAGGTCTGGCTTCTGGAATTACTTCTCCACGGGACATGGGCATTGGCAGGTCAATCTGTACTTCCAGCCTGCTTCTATCTTTCCCTAGTGGGGCAGGGCTCTGGAGAGATGGGGTTCCAGGACACATTGGTGAGGTCGTTTGCCCAGGGAAGTCAGGTTGGCGTCATGGTAGCACCTGCAATTTGGTGGCTGAAAAAGCATTAAGCTATAAAGCAGAACAACTTGTTTAATAATCAGGAACCTAAAGGTAAGAATAGAGCAGATGACATTTGAGATCTTCATGCTGTGGAAGAAGCTAGGAAGTCTATTTTAGGCATATTCCAAGGGGCCCATGACTTTAGTCATTTTTCCCCGAGCCCGACCACTAACATTCAGGTGGGCTAAAAGTGTTGTCTGGGATGATGGTGTCAGAGGTTTATTTATTTATTTGGTTTTTGTTTGTTTAGTTTTTGTTTTTAGCAGAGGTGCAGCTGCCAATGCTGTCAGAGGTATAATGGGGACCAGCACCAGTGTCCAGCACAGAGATCCTGAGGGGACTACTGGCCACCAATGTCCACTGAACTGGCAGGCAGAAAGCCAGTTTCTTAAGAGGTTGGTTTTCAACAAAGGGGATAGTGCAATGCTCAGTTCCAGCATAACTCAGAGAGGGAGGTGGTCTGGGGCCTCTGGGCATCGGGCCTGCATGTCCTGTGATCTGATGCTGAGCTGTCTCCCAGGCCCCTCATCTCAGACATGCTTTAACAGCTCTGAATATCATGTTCTTTCCACATAGCATTCAGAAGAGAAAACATCCTCCCTAGTCTTTAAGAAGAGAATGAAAGCATCTTCCCCCTTGAAAGCACAAGGAGGGGGTCGGGCGGTGGCGCAATGGGTTAAGCGCATGTGGCGCAAAGCACAGGGACCCGCGTAAGGATCCCGGTTCGAGCCCCCGGCTCCCCACCTGCAGGAGAGTCGCTTCATAGGCGGTGAAGCAGGTCTGCAGGTGTCTATCTTTCTCTCCCCCTCTCTGTCTTCCCCTCCTCTCTCCATTTCTCTTTGTCCTATCCAACAACGAACAACATCAACAATGGCAATAATAATAACAACAAGGGCAACAAAAGGGGGACAAAATGGCCTCCAGGAGCGGTGGATTCATGGTGCAGGCACCGAGCCCAGCAATAACCCTGGAGGGAAGAAAAAAAAAAAAAAAAGAAAGCACAAGGAAATGTTTCCTTGGCCTTTTGTGGGGAGAAACTGGGCCAAAAAGAAAAAGAAAGAAAGAGGGGGGGAAGAAAGAAAGAAAGAAAGAAAGAAAGAAAGGAAGGAAGAAAGGAAGGAAGGAAGAGTGAAAGAAAGAAGGAAAGAAAGAAAGAAAGAAAGAAAGAAAGAAAGAAAGAAAGAAAGAGAGAGGGGGTCCAGTGCAGCAGGTTAAGCGCACATGATGCAAAGCGTAAGGATCCTGGTTCGAGCCCCCAGCTCCCCACCTTCAGGGGAGTCACTTCACAAGCAGTGAAGCAGGTCTGCAGGTGTCTGTATTTCTCTCTCCTTCTCTGTCTTCCCCTCCTCTCTCCATTTCTCTCTGTCCTATGCAACAATGATGACAACAATAATAACTACAACGATGAAAAAACAACAAGGGCAACAAAAAGGAATAAATAAATAAATATTTGAATGAGAGAAAGAAAGAAAGAAAGAAAGAAAGAAAGAAAGAAAGAAAGAAAGAAAGAAAGAAAGAAACTGGGCTATTATGTACTCATCCCTGTGACATCTGTACTTGGGAAAAGCTGGATGGTCTGTGTAGATTGCTCTGAGCTTATCAGAATCCACCCCTGGAATATCAGGGAGAACGACTTCCAGATAAACTGGGACTTTCCCCTAAAGGACATCTAGAGTGTTACCATCACAAGACAAGACAAAGTGGACATGGGTAGCCAACTCCTAGGTATCCTCTGCTGTGTTCAGACCCATGACATAAATCAGTTGTTCCACCCTGCCTAAAGGGGACCTTGTCAACTGCCCCTGATAGTGACTACTCTTGGTGTCAATTTCAGCATGTTTTTACAGAATAATGAATGAACATAAGTATAAAAGGACAATTAGCATTCACCAGGTAGGACTTTGTGTCCTGGAAAGCCTGATAGGAATTGCCCCTTAAAACGTTATGCTAGAACTAAGAAGATGTATTTAATAACTATTGGTAGAGTCAAAGAAGACTGTGCAGATATTACTGGTACCAGGCAGGAGAGCTGGACTTTTCTCAGCTGCTAAGAGTATTGGTATAAAGGCATCTTGTTGGGAAGGAACTGCTACTGACTGATGGGAGTTGTCTTGCCCCATAGTCAATCAGTGACTGGTGGGATACAGAAATCCAGTCTTCTTTCTTCAACCAGAGAAAAATCTACCCCCTCACGCCACCCACCATCCCCAGCCCTTGCTTCAGATCCATTTTAGAGTTTATCAGATAAACCTCCTTGGGTTCCTTTTTTTCTGATTTTTTCAACTGTTTGCTGAAGAGCAGCCCCTCAATACATCACACCACTGAATCACTGTCTTTGATTCTGGTTCCAGAGAATCTAACTTAAAATGGTGGTCAGTTCCAATAGAGGAGGGACAACAAAATGCAAACCAACAGACAGATGAGAGTCAGAGGTCTTGGTTCAAAAAGGGCTTAATCAACTAGTGGGATACAAGGATTAAAAGGTGCTTGAATTAATTAGGGTACCGCTATTTCCAAGCAACGAGAGTTACGCCTACACCACACAGACCCACTGAAATGTAAAAAGTGAGGTTGCATTACAGAGAGTTGGAGTGTCACAGAGGACCAATGGGCTGCCAGTAAGTTCCACAGCAAACTAATTAGTATTTTGGGGGGAGAAAAGATAGGAGACGACAATGAGCTCAAGTATAAGAAAATAACTCTTAGTTCTATTAGTTGTAAGGCTTGTCTAAGGTTAGACTGCATTCAATTACAATTCCAAAATGTTTTGTGGCTTAATCCAGTAACGCTAGCTGGACCAGCAGGAAAATTCTTACCAGTCAGGGCTCATGGAGGTTTTATCTGCCCTGTGCTTGCAGACTTACAGTAGCAGACAGAAAATGGGACAAATTGTGCACCATGTTCAAAACACAGTCACGCTTACCATAAAAACAGGCGAAGAACTGCAGGCTGATCAGGCAACTGTACATGGAGAGCCAAATTTGGGTTTTCACCAGAGAGGTCAACAAAAGGAATAACTAAGAGTTGTTCTTAAGTGCCTTAGATACTAGTAATTCCTGCAGGAAATTTAATGGCAGAATTCATTCCTTGAAAATCTGAAGGAGACTAGATTGTCTTTTTTTTTTTTTTTTTGCCTCCAGGGTTATTGCTGGAGTTTGGTGCCTGCACCATGAATCCACTGCTCCTGGAGACTAATTTTTTCCCTTTTTGTTGCCCTTGTTGTTTTATCGTTGTTGTGCTTATTATTGTTATTGATGTAATTGTTGTTGGATAGGACAGAGAGAAATGGAGAGAGGAGGGGAAGATAGAGAGGGGGAGAGAAAGACAGACACCTTCAGACCTGCTTCACCGCTTGTGAAATGAACCCCCTGCAGGTGGGGAGCCAGGGCTCGAACCGGGATCCTTATGCTGGTCCTTGCACTTTGTGTCATGTGTGCTTAACCTGCTGCGCTACTGCCCGACCCCCCGTCTTATTATTTCAACTTGTCAGAAAAATAGCCAGGCTGGTGGTTTGCATTGTATGCCAGGAACCGCCATCCGGGATTTAGGATTGGGGTCCCAGAATCCCCTGACTTTCTCTCCTCAACTTTTTTGACATTTAAAAATATTTATTTATTTAGCTAGTTATTTTTAATTTATATATATGTATATATATATATGTATATTTTACTGGTGATTTAATAATGATCAGCAAGATTGTGAAGTAAGATGGGTCCAGTTCCATACATTTCCCACTACCACAACTCTGTATCCCATCCCCTCTACTGGAAGTTTCCCAATTATTTATACCTCTGGGAGTATGAACCAGAGATCTTCATGGGGTGCAGAAAGTGGAGATCTGGCTTCTGTAATTCTTTATCCACCAGCCATGGCGTTAACATGTTGATACATACCCCCAGCCCATTTCTATCTTTCCCTAGTGGGGTAGGGCTCTGGAGAGAGCGTCTACACAGCAAAAGAAATCATTACCCAAACAAAGAAATTCCTCACAGAATGGGAGAAGAACTTTACATGCCATCTATTAGACAAGAGGCTAATAACCAAACTATATAAAGAGCTCACCAAACTTAGCAGCAACAACAAAAAAAGACCAAATTCAAAAGTGGGGAGAGGATATAAACAGAATATCCACTGCAGAAGAGATACAAAAGGCCAACAGACATGAAATACTGCTCCAAATCACGGGTTGTCATAGAAATGCAAATAAAGACAACAGTGAGATACCACCTCACCCTTGTGAAAATGGAAAATGTCATACATTAGAAACAACAGCAACAACAATTGCTGGAGAGGTTGTGGGGACAAAGGCCCTCCTGCACTGATGGTGGGAATATAAATTGGTCCAGCCCCTGTAGAGAGCAGTCTGGAGAGCCCTCCCAAGGCTAAAAATGCACATTTCTTATGACTCAGTCATTCCTCTCCTAGCAATATAGCCTAAATAGTCAAACATACCCATCTAAAAAAATATGTGGGGAGTCGGGCGGTGGCGCAGTGGGTTAAGCGCACGTGGCACAAAGCGCAGGGACCTGCCTAAGGGTCCCGGTTCGAGCCCCCGGCTCCCCACCTGCAGGGGAGTCGCTTCTAGCAGGTCTGCAGGTGTCTATCTTTCTATCCCCCTCTCTATCTGTCTTCCCCTCCTCTCTCCATTTCTCTCTGTCCTATCCAACAACAAAGCAACGTCAACAATGGCAATAATAACCACAACGAGGCTGCAACAACTAGGGCAACAAAAAGGGGAAAAATGGCCTCCAGGAGCGGTGGATTCATGGTGCAGGCACCGAGCCCAGCAATAACCCTGGAGGAGAAAAAAAATATATATGTGTACACCTATTTCATATATTTCACCTATTTCATAATAGTCAAAACCTGGAAAGAATCCAGGTGCCCAACAACAGATACTGAGAAAGCTGTGGTGTATATATACACAATGGAATACTATTCAGCTATTAAGAATAATGAACCCACCTTCTCTGACTTGTTTGGAATGTAGCTAGAAGGAATCATGTTAAGTGAGATAAGCCAGAAAGAGAAAGACAAGTATGGAATGATCCCACTCCTAAACATAAGTTGAGAAAGAAGAACAGCAAGGGAGATGCAAAGCAGAATCTGACTGAGTTTGGAGTGTGGCACAAAAGTAAAAATCTCTAGGGGTTGGGGGAGGGGGGGAAATTTTTTAGTGAGCTATTTTTATTACCAGGGTCATCAAGGGGGTTTGGTGTTGGCACATGACTCCACCATTTCTGGTGCATATACTTTTCTTTCTTTTTTTAAATGATAGAAACAGAGATAAATAGAGGAAGAGAGTGGAGAGAGGGATAAAGAGAGACCACTGTAGCACTGCTCCCCCTTTGTAAGTGGGCCACCTTTCTAAAATTGTGGTGCGGGGAGTGGAGTAACCCAAGGCTACTCACTTGCTCAGTGCTGCCTCTGAGAAGCTTCTCAGCTCAACATTTTCAGTCTTTCAGTGACAGGATGAGAGGGGAAGATAATGATGTATTTTGCTTCTCATGTATTTGTCCACTCTAGCTGTATCCCACCACCCATCCATTTGGAGAATTATTTCCTCCACATTATTTGTAGCCTCAGTGTATCCTGTCCATCAGTGCAGAGGCTATCAATTCCTTTGAATAAAAGTTCTTACTACCCAGGTCTTGCCAAGCACATTACCCAGGCTAAGTGAGATTCTCTCTGCCTAAGTCTTGACTTTTAAATAATTTTTGTCTTGCCTCCAGGGTTATCACTGGGGCTGGGTGCCTGCACTATAAATCCACTGCTCCTGGAGGCCATCTTTTCCCTTTTGTTGCCCTTCTTGTTTATTGTTGCTGTCATTGTTATCATTGTTGTTGGATAGGACAGAGAGAATCAAAAAAAGAGGGGATGACAGAGAGGGGGAGAGAAAGATAGACACCTGCAGACCTGCTTCACTGCTTGTGAAGCAACCCACCCCCCTGCAAGTGGGGAGCTGGGGCCTCGAACTGGGGTCCTTTTGCTGATCCTTGTGCTTTACACTATGTGCACTTAACCTGCTGGGCTACTGCCCAGCCCCCAGTCTTAACTTTTAACTAGTGAGTACAAGGGCAAAATAAATGGTTAGAGTTTGTCTAATACCATTTCAGTCCTTGCTGTCTTGTGTCTTCCTGGCCTCATCCCTCCACCCTCTCTTCAATAATAAGAAAGTACTAATATCTTTCTAGTAAATTCCCTTATGCCTTGGTTAGTTCATTAGTTTCTATTGCCTACAACCAAATAACAATAAGTGAATAAAGTTTCATTACTATGTGTAATTTGTTTTTGTTTGTTAATTTTTTCCCAAAGAATTACACAGCTAAAATATCAGAGTTGGGACAGATGAATTTATTATTTATTTCCTCCCCCCTTCCTTCTTTCCTTTTCATTGCCAGCAGGGTTATCACTGGGGCTCCACGCCTACACCATAAATCCACTGACAGCCCTTTTTTCTTTTTCCTTTCTTTCTTTTTTTTTTTTTTTTAATTAGATACAACAGTTAGAAATTGAGAGAGAAAAATGGGGAGTTAGAAAACACCTGCAGACCTGCCTCACCACTTGAGAAGCTTTCCCACTGCAGGTGGGGACCAGGGGTTCAGACCCAGGTAATTTTGCATGGTAATTTTTACATTCAACTGAGCAAGTGACCCCCCCCATGACTTTGTGTTATTCCTGACCCTATCCATTTAAGCTTAAAAATAACAGGAAAAAAATGCCTAGTGCTGATCTGTTAGCTGATTCAATGCAAATGTTACCACCAACAGCAACCACAGAGAAGCCTAGGTCAGTAACATGCTTATGTAAAGAATGACTCACTTTCTTTGCCATAGATTTTCTTCCATTGGCCTGTGAAATCTAACCCTAACACCCAAGCATTTGGAAACTGTAGACTAGCACTGTCTAAATGCTCCAGATTTCTCCTGTGAGTCTTATTCTCTATTTCTGCCTACTATGGTAGAGAAATTAAGTGTCCCATGTGCCTGCTTATATTTAAGGGGGTAATTTATAGGTTTGCCTCCTTACTGTAAAGACAGTGACACCGGTTTTGGTGAATAGTTTGTATAAGCCTGGCACCATCTCCTCCATCTTCCTGGCTGATATTTATGAGTTTAAATATGGCTAATGATATAACATTCCTGCCAGATGGTCAATAGGAACTACGGAGATTCAGATATTTTAGCATCAGTAAAAGGCTTAGTTCTTTTGATGAAGACTTAAACAAAATGCCATTTATGGGAACTAATTTAACGCTGAAGATTCATAAACATTAAGCAGAAGTGACCAGTGCAGATAAGTGAAACAAGAGTGAGTTCAGCACGGACCATGCATTGTCACTTAGACTGGTGATTAGTAGCTCATCAGGAATGGCTGTGTCACACAGGCCTATCTGTGTTTGCTGTCTGTCATTATGTAGATCGCAGAGTGAACATGCATTTCCACTGTGATCTGCCCAGTGTCCACTTATTTTGTTTGTAGGGCTTTGTTGCCTCCCTGTCAATGCGTTCCTGATTGTTCACCTTGCCTCCAAGGTCTCCATTTTATTCCTCTTAAAAATAACATTTTGGATAATCTGAACATTCTGTTTGGTGTTGCCCAGAGGAGTCTTCATTTGACTCCTGAATCCCCAGTCATTGTTGCAGTCCTTTGGGCTAAGTTTTCCCTACCTATCTCACTTGGCTATGGCTGGCCTTGAATAGCCCCTAGAACACCACCCATGCTCAACAATCCCCCTTACACTCGCTATTTCTTCTCACTCTGTACAATGGACACATCTTCCTATGTGCCCTGAAAGCATCCTTGTTTCTGAGTGGAAGCAGTAGCCTCTTGGCAATGAAAGGGCTAGCAGAAGAACATCACTTCAGCACTCAAAACGATTTCTTTTTTGTTACCACCAAGATTTTACCACTTCAGGCTCACTATTCAGTTACGAAGACAGAAGCAGACACACACACACACACACACACACACACACACACACACACACCACAGAGGGAACGACCACAGCACTGACACATTCTCCAGTCTGGTGGGGAACGTAGGCTGCTCATGGCAAACCAGTTGCACTATCTGCGTGAGCTATTTTCCAGCCCTTCAAAGCTATTTTTATTTTGAACCAGAGTCAGGCACATGTGTGATTTTCTTTTTAATCCTTCTCAGCCTGACTTTTCCACTATTTTTATTTCTCTCTCTCTCTCTCTCTCTCTCTCTCTCTCTCTCTCTCTCTCTCATACACACACACACACACACACACACAGAGAGAGAGAACTGAGGTTTCATCCAATGTCTTGTCACTTCCACATGGTTTCTGGCCTCCAGTCTGATCCTTGTGCCCTACTGGGTGAACTATCTTTGGGGCCAACAAAATTACCATTTTTAATTTTTTTGCTCTGTTTCCTAATTTTAAGAGCATCTCTTGGCTGTGGCAAAGGCAAGCAAACTCCATTGCGTCAACAAGCCATGGTGAGACTTCTGTGCACAGACTGTCCACTTTTTGCAGACCTATACAAGGGTTCCTCTTAAACTTAGGTGGAGGGAGGCAGTCAGTGGCACACCTGGTTAAGTGCACAGTTACCATCCTTGAGCCCCTGCTCCCCATCTGCAGGAGGAATCTATATTTCTCTCTCTCTCTGTCCTTCCCACTCAATTTGTCTCTTTACTGTGAAATAAAATAGAAAGGAAAAAATGGGGAGAAAAATTGTCACTGGGAGCGGTGGATTCATAATGCAGGTACCAAACTTCAGCAATAACCCTGATGGCAATAAAAAAAAAATTAGGGGGAGTCGGGCTTTAGCGCAGCGGGTTAAGCGCAGGTGGCGCAAAGCACAAAGACAGGCATAAGGATCCCGGTTCGAACCCCGGCTCCCCACCTGCAGGGGAGTCTCTTCACAGACGGTGAAGCAGGTCTGCAGGTGTCTATCTTTCTCTCCTCCTCTCTGTCTTCCCCTCCTCTCTCCATTTCTCTCTGTCCTATCCAACAATGACGACAACAACAATAATAACTACAACAATAAAACAACAAGGGCAACAAAAGGGAATATATAAATAAAATAAAATATTTTTTAAAAAATTAGGTAGGAAGATGGGATAAATGGCCTCACAGAATACAGGATTTGCAGAAAATAAACAATCAAGTTACCCTAGAAGAAGGATAAGGAAAATGGACTACAACTAGGTGTCTGCAAAAATTAGAGGGAAACCAGAAACACACTGGAGATGAATTCGAAGACTTTTGAAAATGGGTGGGTTTTTTAAACAAAATATTTTGTTTTATGTATTTATTTATCTGACAGAGACAGAGAGAAATCGAGAGGCCAGGGGAGAGGGAGAGAGAGGGAGTGAGAGAATGGGAAGGGAAGGGGAAGGGGAGGGGGGAGACATGTAGCACTGCTTCACAGCTGGTGAAGCTTCCCCCTCCAAGGTGAGAACCAGGACCTTGAACCAGGGTCTTTGCACATTGTAATATGTGAGCTCAACCACCATCCAACCCCAGTCTTTGTTATTGCATCATTTTCCTTTGTTAAGGTTTCCCAAGCAATCCACTGCTCTTGCATCCATATGAAAGTCTCTGTTAAAGTCTAAGAGGAATACATTGAAAAAAAACAAAAACAGGCAAGAACCTTGGAATTAGAAATTCCATTCCTGAGCTATGAATACATCTAGTGAATGGTGTGATGTTACTGAAGTCATTGCCTTTGTCCGCTTGCTTGTATTGTCCTGTCTAGTTCATTCATTACTATGAATAGGCCCAACACCTCAGCCAGTGGCTTTGTTCAGGGTACAGGTTCACCTCCTTGCTATCTCATTCCTTGGGCCTAGATCCCTAAGATACCATTGTCAGGCCTTGGGAAACAAAGTATCTGCCTGCCTCATGGCTAACACAATCAATGTGAATACATTTCTTAACAAAAGTGCCACAAACAGCATTTCTGTCAACGGCCAGCAGGTTTCCTCTTTTTTTTTTTTTTTTTTACTTTTTTATTGGGGAATTAATGTTTTACATTCGACAGTAAATACAATAGTTTGTACATGCATAACATTTCCCAGTTTTCCATATAACAATACCATCCCCTCTAGGTCCTCTGTCATCCTTTTTGGACCTGTATTCTCCCCTCCCCACTCCTCCACCCCCCCCCCCAGAGTCTTTTACTTTGGTGCAATTCACCACAGGTTTCCTTTTTTCCCCCCTCCTCCTCTCCATCACTCCCACTGTCATTCTTTGAGCTGCCTGGAGCCTGGGGCCAGACTGGGGAACAGCCCTGCCTCTCCCTCAGGAGGGAGAGAATGATTTGCTGTGCTCTTCACCCTGAACAAGGAGATCTTTTATTTAAAAGGGAAGATGTTTCATTTCCCCCTGAATTAGAATAATGAAATATTTCTTGTAAACCTGGAAATTAAAATGCAGACAATACATGCCCTTCAGCATCTTTTTATTGGTCTGCAGAGGTGAACTCAGGAGCGGTTGTAAATATGTATCAGGGAGCTCCTGGCATGGAGGAATTGAGACTCTAGGGGCAGCAAAGCCAATTGTCTCCAAGAACCATTTCATTTCTCCCCACCCTCCATCATACTTCCTTATCTCCATGATGGTTACAGAGACTTTGAGACTGGCAAGACACATTTAGCGGTGCCACTGGAGCATCTGTGTGGCCTAGAATGCTTTATAGTGTTCTGTCTGAATTAACAATATCCCTTGGTTGATGCAGAAGGCAGGAACAGCCAGGATCCAGGCTTGGAGTGCACTGCCATCTCCTGGAAAATGTTCTTTACTTGAAGTCTGCTGTCCTGGTTCTTCCATTGTCTCTGATCAGAAAACAAGACTTTGACCACGGCCTTCTATCTTTAGAGCCAAACTTGGGTGCCCAGCATTATCTTCTCCTGCCCCTTTAACATGGAACACACTCATTCTTAGAGGAAGTGAAAAGGTGCTGTACTTCCTTCTTAAAGAAAAAAAATTCATTAGTGATTTAATGATGATTCATGAATGATATTGTAAGGTAATGGGTATAATTCGATACAGTTCCCACCACTAGAGTTCCCTGTTCCATCCGCTCCATTGGAAGCTTCCTTATTCTTTATCCCTTTGGGAGTATGGATCAAATAAAAACAAGGCTGTGTGTGTGTGTGTGTGTGTGTGTGTGTGTGTGTGTGTGTGTGTGTGTGTGTGTGAGAGAGAGAGAGAGAGAGAGAGAGAGTTGGCCAGGATGTGACCAGCACTCTGGTCTTTGGGGAACATGCACTGCTGCATATACCTGAGTACTGGCACCAGTGTGATCCTGCTCATTTAGATGATTGGAAGTAGCAGCAGCTACCTTATGTATTGGGCTGTAGGAAAAGTCACTACATATTTTTCTATGTAAAAATGCATCATGACTTTTCCAACAACTCAATTTATCATTGTGGGCAAGACCAGGGACCCAGGACAGAGGTTACTTGCCAAACAGTCTTACAGAGTGGAGATAGCTCTGAATTCTTTTTTCATTCATTTCATGATAACCGCTTACTGAGATCCTACCTTCTAGAAGGATTAGGATCACCAATGAGGTATTTTCAGCAAGCATACCCCCCCCCCAAAAAAACCCACTTGTGGCCTTCCTTTTAAATTCAACTCACAGCATGTGGAGACCAGCACACATGCCTATGATTCAGAGACACACTGGATTTTCTTAATCACAGTTTTACTGATTAGAGTTACTTGTTTGGTTTTGGTTTGGCTTTTTGATTTGGTTTTGACCAGATGGGCAAAATGAATTTAGGGAGTCAGGAGTCTCAACTTCATGAGCAAGAAGGAGGAAGTACCCATCTGCAGGGGAAAGCTTCCTAAATGGTGAAGCAGGGCTGCAGGTATCTCTCTCTCTCTCTCCTCCCCTCTCAATTTCTCTCTGTCTCTATCCAATAAATAAATAAATAGATAAAATTTAAAAAAAAGAATGAGGATGTAACAGATTTCTCTACCAGTAGTTTTCCTTTGAAGCAGCAAATACACACTTATCTCCATGAAGACAAGGATATATTCTCATTAACTGAATTAATTGATTTTAGTTAATTGACCAAATTGCTTAAAGTCAACTAGTGTCCTTCTCAATTAGAGTTCTTGGTTGTTTTTTTTTTAAGATCCCTGTGAAAATACCTGAAAGTTAGCAGGCCCCTTCTCCAGAAGAATGTGTACATATTCTGTAAACAATTTAATAAGTCTACGCAGCCTCCTTACTATTTTTGCCAAAGCCAAAGTGATTGCAACCACATTTAATTAAAAACTGCCTTTTGCAACTAGACTCCCTTACAGATGTGGATTAAAGTTTTGGACTTCCCAACTATTTCTAGGGGAAGAGGAGGCAATCATGGAAATGCCTGCAAATGAGCTGACCTGGTAGCTGACATCTATTAGGAGTGGGCAGGGTTATTAACCTGGCTCTTCAGTTTCTTGATCTATTATTTTTTTTTCCTTTCTTCTATTTGATAGAACAGAGAGAAATTGAGAGGGAAGGGAGAAAGAGAGAGAGACAGAGAGACACCTGCAGACCTGCTTCATTGCCCTTAGAGCTTCCCTTCCCCCCTGCATTTGAAGACTGGAGGCCCTAACCCAGGTCCTCATGCATCATAACACGTGCAACTCAAGTGGGTGCACCACCACTAGCCCCTCAGTCACCTGATCTCATATTGAAAGTAGGTTTAAATATCCATCCTTTCACATCCTGGACTTAGTGAGACAGACATCTGAAATCTGTGATCACACCTTACTTCAGCCTGGCTCTGGGGAAGCAGATGAACAGAGGGCTCTGTCATGACACCTGCAGGGACATGTCCTCCCCACCCGGAGAGAAACCGTAATGAACGTGAATTGAGAGCAGTTTGCCATGCGTCGGGTGCCTCAGGTGCCACCTCCTGACATGGTCATGGTGGTATGGCACAACTATCCCAGGGGACCATCGTGCATGAGATAGGGGGCGAAGCCCATGGCACGAAGGGTGAGGTGAACTGCAAAAGCTGAAGTTAGAATAGTAGTAAAATACAGACATAGAGGATTTCGTACAAAAGTTCACATTTTTTTCCCCACCACGGTTATCGCTGGGCTCGGTGCCTGCACCATGAATCCACTGTTCCTGGAGGCCATTTTCCCCATTATATTGCCCTTGTTATTATTGTTGTTGTTGCTATTGTTATTGTTGTTATTGCTGGTGTTATTGCTGGATAGGACAGCAAAAAAATCGAGAGAGGAGGGGAAGACAGAGGGGGGAGAGAAAGACACCTGCAAACCTGCAAAGCTCCCCCCCTGCAGGTGGGGAGCCAGGGACTCGAACTGGGATCCTTACGCTGATCCTTGAGCTTTGTGCCACGTGTGCTTAATCTACCTCGCTACCACCCAGCTCCCAAAAGTTCACATTTTTAACCTGAGGCTTTTGTTTCTGGGTTTTTGTTTTTATCTGTACCAGCAAGAAAGTCTTTTCCTTTTATACATACATACATATATTATATATAATGTATATATATGTATGTATATATATATTTACTTATTTTTTTCCCTTTTGTTGCCCTTTTTATTGTTGTTGTTATTGTTGTTATTGATGTCGTCATTATTGGATAGGACAGAGAGAAAAGGAGAGAGGAAGGGAGACAAAGAGCGGAGAGAAAGACAGACACCTGCAGACCTGCTTTACTGCCTATGAAGTGACGCTTCTGCAGATGGGAAGCTGAGGGCGCGAACTGGGATCATTAGGCGGGTCCTTGTGCTTTGCGCCACATGTGTTTAACCCACTGCGCCACCGCCTGACTCCCCAAGTCTTTTCCTTTTTTAATAGAGACAGGGACTGTGGGTATTTCTGAATTTGAGCTTCCAAAGAGTTTTTCACCGTCTAGCTTCCCTCTGCTCTGCCATTTCTCTAGGTCTCTGGGTCCTCAGCACTATTTCTCTAAGAGAGATGGAAACTTTAGAGACTCTAATTAACAAGGTATCCTTAGTTCTTTTGATATTTCACCTTTTAAAATCTTATTTGAGGGGAGGGGACAGGCAGTGGCACACCAGGTAAGTGATCACACTACAGTGTGCAAGGACCTGGATTCAAGCCCCTGCTCCCACCTACAGGGGAAAGCATCACAAATGGTGAAGCAGGGCTGCAGATCTCTCTCTCTTTTTTAAAAAAGAAAGAAGAAAAGAAAGAAAAAAGGAAGAAAGAAAGAGATGAAGACATAAAACCCAAACAAGTTATGGGTCAGTGCAGTAATTTTTCTATTTTTATTTTGTTTTCATGGATTTACTACTCCAGAGAAAGAAAAGGCCTGGTACTTACAGCAGAACAAGTGCTCCATTTAGGTGAGCTAGTTCACTGGCAATGTAGTCGGGATTTTAAGCAAGTTTACCTGGTGCTGAAATACAACCTCACTACTGTATTACATCATGGGATTGAACAAAGGGCCACAAGTGTCATCTTAATATCTGATTTTGCCCCACATGACTGGATGGAATAAGGAGAGTGGGAGAGGAAAACAGGTTAGAAGATGGAAGGACACAGGATGAAACAGGAAGGGAAAATATAATTGTACTAATGAATCACAGCTTAATGTTCTCTATTTACAGAATATTTGTTCATTTTTTACATCATCATTTCAGAATAGATGAATATAATGTTCCATTTTATCTTCTGAACAAATATCATGTTTTTTTTTTTTTTAATTTTTTATTTAAGAAAGGATTAGTGAACAAAAGCATAAGGTATGAGGGGTACAACTCCACACAATTCCCACCACCCAATCCCCATAACCCACCCCCTCCCATGATAGCCTTCCCATTCTCTAGCCCTCTGGGAGCATGGACCCAGGGTCATTGAGGGTTGCAGAAGGTAGAGGGTCTGGCTTCTGTAATTGCTTCCCCGCTGAACATGGGCGTTGACTGGTCGGTCCATACTCCCAGTCTGCCTCTCTCTTTCCCTAGTAAGGTGTGTCTCTGGGGAAGCTGAGCTCCAGGACACATTGGTGGGGTCTTCAATCCAGGGAAGCCTAGCCAGCATCCTGGTGGCATCTGGAACCTGGTGATTGAAAACAGAGTTAACATACAAAGCCAAACAATTTGTTGAGCAATCATGGATCCCAAGCTTGGAATAGTGGAGAGGAAGTGTTAGGGAGGTACTCACTGCAAACTCTAGTGTAATCCTGCTTTCAGGTATATATTTTGCAGTAGTTTATGGATACGTGTGCACATACGCTCTCTCTCACAGAAACTGGTGTATGTCTAGGTTATGGGACTTTGTTAGAAAGTGAACTACCTGAGATGAAATTAGAGTGTACTATAAAAGGAAAGGTCTCACCCGAGTAATGAAGCTGAAGGGTTGTCATTCCACACGTGAAGTCTCTGGATACACTCTGAGGTGAAGCATGTTGAGATGACAATCGTTGCTTTGGTTAGTTTGTGATCGGCGGATGCAATATTATTTGGTTTGGATTGGGAGATGCATACGGGAAAGTGAGCCCTATCCAAGGGTGCCAGGACTGGGGGAAGTAGGGGCTCTATAGTGAAGATGTGAGGTTCCTGCTGTCTTAGGGTTCAAAAAGACAATCAATAGTTAATATTATCATCACATTGTTTGTTAATTGGGTTAACTTTGAAAAGTCCCTTTGTTATGGTTTGCTGTACAGTACCCAGTATCTTGTATATAGCTGTGCTATTGGAAGCTTCTAATC
Organism: Erinaceus europaeus; assembly: GCF_950295315.1. Classification (NCBI taxonomy): domain Eukaryota; kingdom Metazoa; phylum Chordata; class Mammalia; order Eulipotyphla; family Erinaceidae; genus Erinaceus; species Erinaceus europaeus. The sequence continues at coordinate 27,308,166 of NC_080168.1, forward strand.
TACTTGGTCTAGGCTTTTGAGAGAGTCCGCATATCAAATACGTAGCCTATCTATTAAAAAGATTCAGTTTGTCTTTTGAGAACCTTTGAGATGTACAATTGATTTCCCCCTCTCATATTAATTAACTACTGATTTATATGTCTACATTTTGCTAGGAGTGTACATAAACACCATTCCCATCACCAAAGGACCGTGACCCATCCCTCCCGCCCACTCCCACCCCCCACTGGCCCAGGAAGCTACATGTCTACCCCTCACCACTGGGTTTTTACTTTGGTGCCCTACTTACAATTTGATCAGGTCCTGCTTTTAGTTTCCCTTTCAGATCTTCTAAGTCAGCTTCTGTTGATGAGTGGGATTATCCCATACTCATCTTTAACTTTCTGACTTAGTTCACTTAACATAATTCCTTCTAGCTCTGTCCAAGATGGGTCAGAGAAGGTGGGTTCATTGTTCTTGATAGCTGCATAGTATTCCATTGTGTATATATACCACAGCTTTCTCAGCCATTCATCTGTTGTTGGGCACCTGGGTTGCTTCCAGGTTTTAGCTATTATGAATTGTGCTGCTATGAACATAGGAGTACACACCTCTTTTTGGTTGGGTGTTATGGAGTCCTTGGGGTATAACCCCAGGAGAGGAATTATTGGGTCATATGGAAGGTCCATGTCTAGCCTTCTTAGAGTTTTCCACACTGCTCTCCACAAAGGCTGTACCAATTTACATTCCCACCAGCAATGTAAAAGGGTTCCTCTGTCCTCACATCCTCTCCAGCATTTGTTGCTGCTGTCCTTTTTGATGTATGCCATTCTTACAGGAGTGAGGTGGTATCTTAGTGTTGTCTTAATTTGCATTTCTCTGACAATCAGTGACCTAGAGCAGTTTTTCATATGTTTGTTAGCCTTTTGGATCTCCTCTGTAGTGAATGTCTTGTTCATTTCCTCTGCCCATTTTTGGATGGGGTCATTTGCTTTTTTGCGGCTAAGTTTGCTGAGCAATTTATATATTTTGGTGATTAGTTTCTTGTCTGATGTCTGGCATGTGAAGATCTTCTCCCATTCTGTGAGGGGTCTCTCTGTTTGTTTAATAGTTTCTTTGGATGTGCAGAAGCTTTTCAATTTGATGTAGTCCCATTGGTTTGTTTCTGCTTTGGTCTTCCTTGCAATTGGGTTTGATTCATCAAAGATGTCCTTGAGGTGTAGATGGGAAAGTGTTTTACCAATGTTTTCCTCTAAGTATTTGATTGTTTCTGGTCAGACATCTAGGTCTTTGATCCATTTGGAGTTGATTTTTGTTTCTGGTGAGATAAAGATGCCAAAATATTAAACAAGATCTTGGCCAACCGGATACAGCAACACATCAAAAAGATTGTTCATCATGACCAAGTGGGATTCATCCCAGGAATGCAAGGCTGGTTCAACATCCGTAAATCAATCAATGTCATTCATCACATCAATAAAAGCAAAACCAAAAACCACATGATTATCTCAATAGATGCAGAGAAAGCCTTTGACAAAATCCAACACCCATTCATGCTCAAAACTCTACAAAAAATGGGATTAGATGGGAAATTCCTCAAGATAGTGGAGTCTATATATAGCAAACCTACAGCCAACATCATACTCAATGGAGAGAAGCTGAAAGCATTCCCCCTCAGATCAGGGACTAGACAGGGCTGCCCACTGTCACCGTTACTCTTCAACATAGTATTGGAAGTTCTTGCCATAGCAATCAGGCAAGAGAAAGAAATCAAAGGGATACAGATTGGAAGGGAAGAAGTCAAGCTCTCACTATTTGCAGATGATATGATAGTATACATAGAAAGACCTAAAGAATCCAGTAGAAAATTACTGGAAGTTGTTAGGCAATATAGCAAGGTATCAGGCTACAAAATCAATGTACAAAAATCAGTGGCATTTCTTTATGCAAACACTAAATCTGAAGAAGAAGACATCCAGAAATCACTCCCATTTACTGTTTCAGCAAAATCAATCAAATACCTAGGAATAAAGTTGACCAAAGAAGTGAAAGACTTGTATGCTGAAAACTATGAGTCGCTACTCAAGGAGATAGAAACTGATACCAAGAAATGGAAAGATATCCCATGCTCATGGATTGGAAGAATAAATATCATCAAAATGAACATTCTCCCCAGAGCCATATACAAATTTAATGCAATACCCATCAAAGTTCCACCAAGCTTCTTTAAGAGAATAGAACAAACACTACAATCATTTATCTGGAACCTGAAAACACCTAGAATTGCCAAAACCATCCTAAGGAAAAGAAACAGAAATGGAGGCATCACACTCCCAGACCCTAAACTATATTATAAAGCCATCATCATCAAAACAGCATGGTACTGGAACAAAAATAGGCACACAGACCAGTGGAACAGAATTGAAAGCCCAGAAGTAAATCCCAACACCTATGGGCATCTAATCTTTGATAAGGGGGCCCAAAGGATTAAATGGAAGAAGGAGGCTCTCTTCAATAAATGGTGCTGGGAAAACTGGGTTGAAACATGCAAATATCATGTTTCAAGACTCAGTCATTATTCAGTGGTAATTTGGGAGATGTACCCCATTTTGGTAGCATGACTAACTTTAGATACTTCCAGGATCCTGTGCTGTCTTAAAAAAGGTGGAGGTAGGGCAGGGGTAGATGGCATAATGGTTATGCAAAGAGACTCTCATACCTGAGGCTCCAAAGTCCCAGGTTTAATCCCCTGCACTACCATAAACCAAAGCTGAGCAGTGTTCTGATAAAAATAAAATAAATGAATGAAAATTAAAAAAATGAGTAAACAAAATTTTAAAAAGGTGCAAGCACCAAACATCAAGATCTGAGTTCAAGAAGCTCAGCAAGAGAACTAAGTCTATGCTAATAAAGCAAAGACAAATATAGAAGATTAAGACAATGTCTTAAAAGGAGTTCTGAGTACTCACAAGACTGGAATAAAATAAAAACAGTGGGTAAAGACTGGATCACTCTATCAGAAGGCAGGCTGTCTGCTCTCTCTGACTCTGGAGTTCTACTCAGAGTTAATCATTTGTCTATTACTGAGGAAATGATATTTTAAAATATTGTACAATTTTTTTATATTTATTTTATTTATTTATTCCCTTTTGTTGCCCTTGTTGTTTTATTGTTGTAGTTATTATTGTTGTTGTCGTTGTTGGATAGGACCGAGAGAAATGGAGAGAGGAGGGGAAGACAGAGAGGAGGAGAGAAAGATAGACACCTGCAGACCTGCTTCACCGCCTGTGAAGCGACTCCCCTGCAGGTGGGGAGCCGGGGTTCGAACCGGGATCCTTATGCCGGTCCTTGTGCTTTGCGCCACCTGCGCTTAATCCGCTGTGCTACAGCCCAACTCCCCAATATTGTACAATTTTTTACATCTCTCCAAAATATTTCTTTTTTGGGAGGAGGGGGGATTTTAGTTATATTCACTGATATGCTTTCTCCTTTCATGAGGAACTGTCAGTTTCAGACATGGAAAATACCTCAGCTTACTATCCCAACCTCACATTAATAATTGGGGGGGGGTAATGGTTTAAACTAGATACATGTATATAACATTTCTCAATTTTCTGCAAAATAATCTCACCACAAACCCAGGTCCTCCTCCTCCACCATCACAGACAAGGACATGAACAGTCACTGCCCTCCCCGTCAATACACCAAACTCAGCCCAAGTCATACTTTGTGTTTCCCCTTTCTGTTCTTTATTTCTCAGCTTCTGTCCATAGGTGAGATCATCCCATATTCATCCTTCTCCTTTTGGCTTATCTCACTTAATATGATTCCTTCAAACTCCTTCCAAGATGAGGTGAAGAAGGTGACTTCATTAGTCTTAATAGCTGAGCAGTATTCCATTGTGTATATGTACAACTTTCTCAGCCACTCATTTATTGTTGGATATCTGGGTTTCTTCCAGGTTTTAGCTATTACAAATTGTGCTGCTATAAACATACATGTATACACATCTTTTTGGATGGGTATAGTTCCTTAAGATATATCCCTAGGAGAGGAATTACAGGGTCATTTCTAGCCTTCTGAGAGTTTTCCAGACTTCTTCCACTAATTTATATTCCCACCAGCAGTGCGGGAGGGTTCCTTTACCCCTGCAAACTCTCCAACATTTGTTGTTATTGTTTTTTTCTGATGCATGACATTCTCACAGGAGTGAAGTGGCATCTTATTGTTGTTTTTATTTACATTTCTCTGACAATCAATGACTTGGAGTAGTCTCATATATCTGTTGATATTTTAAACCACTTCTTTGGTGAATATTCTTTTTATATATCCCCCCATTTTTGAATGGGGTCATTTTTTGTTGTTGTTGTTGTTGCTGAATTTGGTGAGCTCTTTATATAGTTTGGTTATTAGCCTTTTGTGTGCTGTGTGGCATATAAAGACCTTCACCCATTCTGTAAAGAGTCTCTTTCTTTGGATGGTGGTTTCTTTTGTTGTGCAGAGCTTTTCAATTTGATGTAGTCCATGGGTTTATTTATTTATATAAATAAATAGGTATCTATTTCTGTAGGTATCTATTTCTCTCTCCCTCTCTATATCCCCCTCCCTCTCAATTTCTTTCTGTCCTATTGAAATAAAATAGGAAAAGAAAAAGAGAAAAAAATGGTCACTGGAAACGATGGATTTGTAATGCTGCTACTGAGCTCCAGCAATAACCGTGGAGGAAAAAGATAAAAAAACAAATACTGGGGGTGGGGCGGTACTGCAGCGGTGCTCGCACATGACGCAAAACGCAAGGTGGAAGAATCCCAGTTCGAGTCCCTGGATCCCTACATGCAGGGGAGTCCCTTCACAGGCTGTGAAGCAGGTCTGCGGGTGTCTTTTTCTCCCCCTCTTTGTCTTTCTCTCCTCTTCCCATTTCTCTGTCCTGTCCAACAATGAGTGACAACAACAACAACTACAAGTCTACAACAACAAGGGCAGCAAAAGGGGGGGGGGAAGCCTCCAGGAGCAGTGGATTCATGGTGCAGGCTCTGAGCCCCAGCAATAACCCCAGAGGCAAAAAAAATACTACTTCTCTCATAAAATGTGAAGAGTCAAGTCGAGGTCATTGCCTGAAGAGGTGACTGACTTTCCAGATATTAAATTTTTGTTCACTGAGTTTATGCTCTCTCCCCTTCAGAAGCATTCCATCTGGATAAGCTCAGACAATGGTCTTAGGCTCCATCTCCTTTTCCTCCTAACTTAAGACAATGTGTAAGAAACTGTTGACAACTTGCTCTTTGCCCCTTGATGATCATGTGTGTGACTAATCACAGTAACACAGAAATCTCTCTTAAATGGAGGAGAAAAGAGAGCCCGCAAAGAGCCAGAAGTGACTCTGGTCAGTCAAGGAAAGAGACAGTATGAGGAATAGGGCAATAGATTCTTCTTACAAGAAAGAAGTTCTGAGTCTTCTTTACCTTGTAACTTCTGATATTTGAGCCTCAGATTAAGTGTACAGCCCCAGAGGGCAACAATAACTGGAGGTCCTGTAATACATTTTGGAAAAAGTCACTCCTCTATATCCTATCTCCCGACAGAACCTCAGCCTTGTATACCAGCCTTGTATATCTTCTTCTCAATGGTGCCACTTGTGACACGTCTTGCTGATTTCACAATAACATAATGCTGAGCAATCGGGAGGTAAAATACAAAATATGGGGATATTTGATCCTTTACAGTTGCATCTGGCCTACTGTAGGGAAGGCATAGCAGCATGGGGCAGGCTAGCTGGTGGCTCAGCAGACTCTAGAGTGTGTCAATCACTTTTATTGTTCCTCGAAGGCAAAAAGGTACTTTTGTCTAGTTCAGAATTTCCCCCTGTGAAAGCTGGGGTTGGGCTAGTAAGAATAATAATTCATCTTAATCCCTGACACTTATTGAGCACTTACTCTGGGGTTGATAGGGAGAGTCTTGGGTGGATAAACAAGGACCTAGAGAGGAAACAGAATGTCCTTGGGACTGCAGGGAAATTATGGGACAGTTCTGAGAAGCATCTCCAGACCCACTGGCTGGCCAGCTCTAAGATCAGATGGAGCAATATTGCTTCTATATGACATATACATTACGGTTTAAGGTAAATTTTTATTCAATATGAGAATTCTGCTACAACACAGATCTTTTAAGCAACTGCCATAAGAGAAAATAGGCAACCTTTAAAGTGCCAGACTTGCAAACCTAATTATAAAATAAATGTCATAGGGTGAACTAGCTCATGTGCAGACGAAGGTGGTGAAGATTGTATGTTAAACTTTTTTTTAAAGCTTTTACCAAGTTTCCACAGAGGTTGGACCAATTGACAATCCCACCAGGAGTGCAGGAGGGTTCCTTTGACCCCACAACCTTTCCAGCATTTGCTGCTGTTACCTTTTCTGATGTATGACATTCTCTCAGGAGTGAAGTGGTGTCTCATTGTCTTTATTTGCATTTCTCTGACAATCAGAGACTTGGAGCATTTTTTTCATGTGTTTCTCTGCCTTTTGGATCTCTTTTGTGGTGAATATTCTGTCCATGTCCTCCCCCCATTTTTGGATGGGATTATTTGTTTTCTTGTTGTTGAGTTTTGCAAGTTCTTTATATATTTTGGTTATTAGCCTCTTGTCTGATGTATGGCATGTAAAGATCTTCTCCCATTCTGTGAGGGGTCTCTTGGTTTAGGTAGTAGTTTCTTTTTTTTTAAATATTTTATTTTATTTATTCCCTTTTGTTGTCCTTGTTGTTTTATTGTTGTAGTTATTATTGTTGTTGTCGTCGTTGTTGGATAGGACAGAGAGAAATGGAGAGAGGAGGGGAAGACAGGGGGAGAGAAAGATAGACACCTGCAGACCTGCTTCACCGCCTGTGAAGCGAACTCCCCTGCAGGTGGGGAGCCGGGGTTCGAACTGGGATGGGTAGTAGTTTCTTTAGCTGTGCAGAAGCTTTTTAATTGTATGTAGTCCCATAGGTTTATACTTGCCTTAGTCTTCTTTGTAATTGGATTTGTTTCATTGAAGATGTCTTTAAAATTTATGTGGAAAAGAGTTCTGCCAATATTTTCCTCTAAGTATCTGATAGTTTGTTGTCTAACATCCAAGTAAGTCCTTGATCCACTTGGAATTTACTTTTGTATTTGGTGAAAGATAGTGGTTCAGTTTCATTCTTCTGCATGTTTCAACCCATTTTTTCCAACACCTTTTGTTGAAGAGACTCTGCCTTAGGATCGTACAACTAGTCACTGAGTTTATTTGGGAGATGGTCAAGCCCATGAGAACTCATTATCCTTTGCTTCCTCTGTGCTTTGTGGTTGCTTTTTCACCATCTATGTAAAGAGAAAAATACATACGATTCATCTTTGATTTACACCATTAATTCTGAAGCTGACTCACACAAATATAGTTTTTCAAGAGAAATTATCAGAAAAAAGCACACAGGAGTTCCAGGAAGAAGAAATGCACAGGTAGATAGAGAGTTAATGTAATAAAAATTTAAGCTTTTTGGAGCTTTGTAATTTGTTATTGTTACTATTTTAAATAAATGAATCCTTAGAAAGAAATAGAATTTTTTTCAGAGCAACAATGAAAAGATTATGTTGTATTAATAACAGTAGCATGAAAAATTGTTCTAAGGGCCTATTATTTAGTCATAAAGTCTTATCATAACACAAAATATTTCAAAGTTTACAAGTCTATAAAGGCTATTTTTTTTTACTTTATAGTAATATAGACTGAACTGTAAACATATGTGTTTTCCTAAAGTAAAAATCTTACTCAGAAAATGATTACTTATGTTCTAGAGTAATAAATGATTTTTAAAAATTTCCTACAAAAGTTATTGCTAGGATTTGATGCTTATGGTCCCCAATAGTCATATGTTTTCTTCACAGAGAGTGACAGACACAGGGAAATAGAAGAGAGAGAGAAAAGGAAGATAAGGGAGAGAGAGGAAGCTCCATTGCTTATGACCAAGGGCTTAAACCTGGGTTCTCATGTATGATCTACTGGGTGATTTATCACCCTTTCTCAAATGAAAATGTCCATTATTAATTCCAAGAATATTCTAAATATTAAATGATAGTAATTATGTAATATGTATCTAGACACTATCCAATGGTCCACAGTCATCATAACTTCTATAAAGGTCTATTACATGTCACCTTACAAGTCAAGTTTGCATTATGTTTTAATAGTAATTCTGAAAGGGATTTCCCCAAGTTGGGTTCCCTAGAAGCAGACCCAGAAATGAAAATTCATGTAAAATTGGTTTGTTGAGGAGAAACTCCCAAGTAGAACAGATAAGGAGGTAGAACAGCAGGATAGGAAAACCAACAAAACAAAAAACAAAACAAAAAAGCCCAGCAAAGCAAACATGAATGCACCCCTGAAAGAAATTTCTTTGGAAGGTCACATTATCTTGATCCTTCAGAGTCTCTGAAACATGAGTTAATACTTTGGAGTTTTCCTCAACCCACTGCAAAGGGACCAGACTCATACTCCTTGACCATCAGTTAGGGGCCAAGGGGCGTCTGGTCGTGGGCAACTCCTACGTACTTCTAGTGCTTTGCTGCTGCAGATAAAAATGCAGTCAACACCTCAAAGGCAGTCATCAGAAAAAGAGTCACACATTGCTGAACTGTTAGAGGGAAGAAAAATCAACAAGAGGGCTATAGATGGAAAGTTCTGGATGATGTACTGACTATGTCCAATGTACTTCTGATATCATGAAGCCAGAAAATCTTTACCCCAATATATTACTGATCTATCTACAGTTACTATGAACAGTGTTACCATGGGCATGCTACATATATATTCCATTTATCTCAGTTTAAGAAAATAAAGGAAAGCAATGAACCGGGGATTCATGTGAGCATTATATAAAATAATATATGTGTGTCAATCATTGCCTACTATAGCAGAGGTTAATGATCATATTAATTTTTAAAATTCACTTCTATATAGTATTATAACTGTATATGCTGGGGCAGGGGTTTTCTCTTAGTGTTATAATATTATTTTTGATTCAAAATGTATGCATAATATAAAAAAGAATTCTGGGGTGATAATGAGGAATGCATTTTCAGTAGCATGAGATTGCTAAGCTCTATTGGAAAATAAAGAGACTGGGGAGTTGTTCAGATATTGTGGTAGCAAGAATATAAGTCATTCTGACACGGCTGCAAAACTCAGAACTAGAATCTTGTATGTCATCTGAATTTATCATTTCGCATCATTTCAAAAACTGCAGTCACATATAGGTCACGAAGACCTAGCACTTTTGTAAGGAATAGTTATGAAAAGCAGTACTAATAGAATTTGGTAGAAAGATATAGTAATGTGAAATATAGTACATTCAGACTTCATCAACGATAAAAGAGAAGGCATCTTTTAAAAAATAAGTGTTTATTTATTACTTTTAGTAAACAAATGACCCAGAAAGAAAAATACAGAGAGAGAAAGAGGGAGAGAGAGACTGGAGCACTGCTCAGCTCTGGTTTATGACCGTGCTGTGATTAAAGCTGGTGGAGTTTAGAGCCTCAGGCAGAAAGTCTTTTGCATAACCATTATGCCATCACCCCATCTTAAGTGGGAGCCAGAGACGACCCGAACTGCCCCTGCGGCTCCAGACAGACTATGACCCACATAGTCAACGACTGCCACCTCTCCAGATTCAAAGGAGGTCTCGAAACTCTACATCAGGCTCAACCTGACGCTGTTGACTGGCTACGGAAGAAGGGCAAACGCTAGAAGAAGAAGAAGTGGAGGCATCTGAATTAGCACTGAAGCAATGTTAATTGTCCAGTTGAAGCAGAGTGCTGAGCTGCAGAGATAGGCCACCTGGTAGGGCATGTTTTGTTATGTGTGGCTCAGGTTTGATCCCCATGGGAGGAGGTGCCATGACATTGGTGGAGGCCCTGGTATTGTACTGCCACTCTACCCCCTTTCTCTCCATTTCTTTATATATATATGTATATATGTATATATATATATATCTTTATATATATATATCTTATTGGGGGGATTAGTGGCTTATAGTCAACAACAAAATACAGTAACAAAAAAATAAAATGCAGTAGTTTGTACAGGTGTAACATTTCTCAGTTTTCCACACAACAAACCAACCCCCTCTAGGTCCTCTGACATCATGTTCCAGGACCTGAACCCTCCTCTACCCCACCCCAGGGTTCTTTACTTTGGTGCGATACACCAAACCCAGAAAACACAAAGAAGAAACTGGTCTGGATTTGGTCTCTCTTTGTCTCTTGGTCTTTCTTTGTAAATGCATAAAAGTGACCTGGGAGTAATGAAATCAAGTACCTGACTCCATTAAAAAAATAATAATAAAAACCACTACTGAGACTTTTAGAACTCCAAAAAAAAAAAAAAAATCAACCTTGTATAATTCAATGTAATGCTTAAAGCCTTTGGGGAGATAGTCTCTATGCGTTTCTTTTGCTCCTCCTCTTCTGGCTTTCTTTCTTTCTTTCTTTTTTAAATATTTATTTGCTTAATTATTTATTCCCTTTTTTTGCCCTTGTTGTTTTTACTGTTGTTGTAGTTACTGTTGTTGTTGTTATTGTTGTCGTTGTTGTTGGGTAGGACAGAGAGAAATGGAGAGAGGAGGGGAAGACAGAGAAGGGGAGAGAAAGATAGATACTGGCAGACCTGCTTCACCGCCTGTGAAGCGACTCCCCTGCAGGTGGGGAGTCGGGGGCTGGAACTGCTCATCTGGCTTTCTATATCAAGTGTGCAAGGTCATCCTGACCATTTTTGACCAGGACCTTTACACAGAGTTGAGTGCAACAAGCAATGTAGATTGATGAGAAAACATCTCTTTCCAAGATAAATATCAAATTGCTTAATGTTTGCTGTAAAAGTGGTGAAATCTTCGAGCTCGGTGTTTTGTTTTTCCCTGCTGCACAATTCACTGCATTCACAGATGCCATCTGGATTCTCTGCATCACCTCTTTGAGCTTGGGAACAAGGAGTAATGATGTCTCACTATGCTGATGTTGATGTTGCTTACAGTCCTGTGAATTTTTATATCTTTTATCCCTGACCCAAGAGTCTGATATCTTGTAAAACTCTTGAGACAGAAACAGATGGATTCCTTAACTTTAACGTAAAGGTCAAATCAAATTTATGACCCAAGATTGTATGAGATGCATTGATTTTGAGACTTTTCTCAAAGGATTACCATTGAAGATTAGGAAGATGAAAACGCCACAGTTATCATTCACCACCTTTTTATCCCTGAACTCAGGGATACTTTCATAAGAAATGAAACACTTTCAGAAGAGGCAAAAACCTATCAGGACTGGATTTGGTGTACTACACCAAAGTAAAGGACTCTGGAGTGGGGGCAGGGAGGGGAAATGAAGATCCTGGAGCATGATGGTGGAAGAGGACCTAGGTGGTGGTGGTGGTGGTGATGGTTAGTGTTATACGGAAAACTGAAAAAATGTTACACGTGTACCAACTACTGTATTTTACTGTCAACTTTAAACCATTAATCCCCCCCCCCCATAAAGAAAAAAAAATGTCAGGACTTCACACCACATGCTCTCATCAAAGCCCTTCAAGGAAGCTGTCTGTGATTGTGTCCTTAATCCTGGAAGAATCCGCGTGAACGGTTCTTGATAAGCTGATAACTTTTATTTCCATTGGTTCCCCTGCAACATTATTTGACTGTGGACTCAATCACTAGATATGAGCCAAACTTTGTAGTTCCAAGCCCCTGTAGTGCTCAGAGGTTCACATTATTAGAAGACAGTTTAGCAACTAAAACACAGGCTGGATTGAAGCTGATAACCTGTCTCAGAGCACAGCTTTCCTGCTTTCTTCTTGAATGTATGGCATTGATGGTCACACTAGGTCTAGTCTCACCATTGATGAAACCCAACCATTTTCTCCTGACAATATCACAATGGTGGAGTTGGCATTTTTATGTAAATAGCTGTTCTCTGATTCAGTAAGCCCCAGTGCCCCCTGACATTTTCCTTTGTGACCCTTATCAGCCACTCACTGGCCAAACATGAAGAAACAAAGAGAGCAAAGAAAGGCTATAAAAGGGTTACAAGCAAGAAGTGCATTGTGGTTGTGACCAACAAGAAAATTCAGAAATGGGTGACTGAACACCCAAGGATGTCTTGTCAACTGGTCACAGACACAATTGTTCAAAGCTTGAGAAGTGCTTAGCACAGTGTCAAGATGTCACACCGAGATTCACAGGCGATGACAATCATAGATGCTAGGTTAAGGCCACTTAAAGTTTTCTAGACCATAGCACACAGTTAAACATCTGCGCTCTGTGAAACATATGATCTGTGCCTTGCTTGCTTCTTATTTTTTATTTCTCACAGCACCTGCACAAGCTGCAATAGGAAGTTTATTCATTTGTGTTCTTGAGCGTTGGGGCATTCTGTTAGCCTAGCCTAGCACATTGTCACTCAAAATGTTTTAAAATAAATGAGAGGTATAAGGGCTAGGGAGATCGGATAATGTCTATGCAAAAGACTCTCTGTCAGGCCAGTGGCTCCTAGGTCCCAGATCAGTCCTCTGAACCACCATAAACCAGTGGAGTGCCCTGGTCATTTTCTCTCTCTCTCTCTCTGTATCGATCTCTCTGCATCTCTGTCATGCTAAACAACAACAACAAAAAATGATAAAAGAAATAATTCCATACTTAAATAAATGAATAAAGGGTGTACATGAAGAGACTTGATAATTTTATCTTCTGAATGTCACTACTAATTCAGTAGCACAAAATTAAGCATGGGCCTGGTTCAAAGACAGGCAAGTTTTTCAAAGAATTTAGATCCCATAGGAGCTGCCCTGAAACCAGCCAGATATGCCTAAGGGCACATAGCACTGATCAGCAGAACTTCCTAGCTGTCCATGGAACTAGTGAGTTTTAGAATCCTGGGGTTTGTGGGGCTATCAGAGCAAAAGAAAAAAAAATCACTAGAATTATAGTTTATTAAATTAATACAAAACAATGACCAGCAAAGCAAACATTAAAAACACAAGCACAAATTGTCTGTATTAAAATAAGACTTTTTAAAAATTTATTTGGTCCCTCTGTAACCACAGACAAATTCCTTCTCTATGGTCACAGATGAGACAGGCTTGAGTTGGTCTGGATAGGCTGGGCTTAGAGAAGAAAAATGAAAGGCAGTAGCAGACTCAGCACCACAGTGGTAGGTGTCACCTTCCCAGCACTGTTTGAACCCTTGTATTTCCCGTGCATATCTTCTAGGATGGAGAGCACAGCATCCATGGTCTCCTCGCAGGTGGCCTGAATCTGATCTTCTGGAAGAACAAATCCATGTGTTCCATTGTCCCTCAGCTCAAAAGTGTACGAGAAAGGGATGCCAATGTCCAGGGCCCAGTCTCTGGAAGACCCTGATGTGGAATCTATCAATGAAGACATGAAAGCAGAGTTTAACATTGGACTGCAAAAGAGCACATTGCTGCAGTCATTTCAGGGAATGAAGGTTCAGTTCAGTTAAGTAAATAAACTCTTTTATAGCAGGGCCTTGTGGATAGTTGTCTTCTCCTTGATATTTAGCCCTTTTAGGGCAGGGTTATCGCTGGGGCTTGGTGCCAGCACTATGAATCCGCTGCTTCTGGTGGCCATTTCCCCCCTCTTTTACTGGATAGGACAGAAAGAAATTGAGAGGGGAAGGGAGGTAGAGAGGGAGACAGAGAGACCCCTGCAAACCTGCTTCATTGCTCATGAAGTTTCCCTCAGCAGGTGGGGACTAGGGGCTCTAACCCAGATCCTTCTGCAGCTCCTGGAGCTTAGTACTATGTGTATTTAGCATGTGTGATTAGTACTATGTGCTCTTAACCTGGCACACCACTGCCTGACCCCATGGGCAGGGATTACATCTTGCTCAGCTTCCTCATTGACCCCACCACTCAGAATACCTGGATTTATGCCTGGCACAGAGCAGAGACTCCGTTAGTGTTTCAACTGAATCAGACCAGACACCCTAGTATTGCAAGATTGAGCAGAAACAGAATGGAACAGAAACAGAATGGCCTACAGGAAAACTCTCACACCGTGATTATACTCGTGGTCCTCTGGTGGGTGGATGAGGTGGTAGCTGGACTTGGAGGCAAGCAGTGCACTCTACATTCAACTCGATTGTTATTTTTTTAGATTCTGTCTCTGGGTTCCACCTACTCCGCTTTCTGGGCCTAATGGGTCCTCTGTGAACTGAATCAAATGACCAAGGCTCACTGGACAGGTTTTTTTCTGCGAACTGTGCCTACTTACTTTATAGCTCTTTTCAACTAAAGCTAAAGGAATTCTGTTCTCAGCTAGTATATTATTGGTTTTTATTTCTGTAAGTTTATACCTTCTCCCTAGAGACCTTATTCTGGATTTGTAAAGACTTCCTTGATCATTTTGATTTGTAGAACTTCCTGTTGATACCAGAATCTCTTCTCTCCTGCTCCTGCCCACCTCACTCCCCAAAGCCCACGGGCTCTTTTCTTGTCTTAGATATTATTGAAGAAGCATAAGAGAGAGAGATACTCACATAGAATGTCTGCACTCGATCCAACTCTATAATTGGTTCCATGCTTTGCTTTCAATGCATTTGCTGCCTTCTGTCCAACTTGGATCTGTAGGTGGGAAATGCAGAGACAGATATCTAGTGCCAAAATTAAATGTAACAATCCAGAGGGTTTGATATTTTGTCCAAGTCTTTATTCTGAGTTCAAGACCATCTTTCCAACTTCCCATTATAGATGACCCATGCACATCCAAATCTAAACCGCCTGCTTAGTGTTTCAGATCAATATATTCAAACCCAGTTTAATGATCTTTCTAATAATTAGACTGTTCTTATCCTCTTACTTCTGGCCCATTATGCTCCTCCAAACACAAGTAAAATCTTAAAGTTGTCTTTGATTCCCCTCCACTCAGTTATCAAGTTATATTTCCAGTGTCACCACCCTTTATCTGTATCAATACCTCTGAAATGGACTATTGACATCATCTACTAAGTCTAATACGTCTACATACCCTTCACCAATTCTTTTTTTTTTTTTGGTGGTTATTATTGCTGTTGTTCTTTATGTAGTCGTTGTTGGATAGGACAGAGAGAAATGGAGACAGGAGGGGAAGACAGAGGGGGGAGAGAAAAATAGACACCTGCAGACCTGCTTCACCGCCTGTGAAGTGACTTCCCTGCAGGTGGGGAGCCGGGGGCTTGAACAAGGACCCTTACGCCGGTCCTTGCGCTTTGTGCCACCTGCACTTAATCTGCTGCACTACCGCCCGACTCCCTTCACCAATTCTTTTTAAAATGAATTTGTTTGTTTGAATAGGACGGAGAGAAATTGAGAGAGTAAAGGGAGATAGAGAGGGAGAAAGAGAGCTATCTGCAGCACTGCTTCACAGCTCATGAAGCTTTCTTCCTGCAGGTGGGAACTCAGGCTTATTCTCAGCTCCTGGTGCATGTTAATGCATGTGCTCAATTGAGTATGCTACCATCCTGCTCTAAAGGTGGAGTTTCTTATAACAGTGAAAAAAGGAACCTTTTGTTTAGGTCCCGAAAGGTTATCTCTTTAGTGCTTTGTCTCCTCTGGTTGTCCCAGAAAACAGTGGAACACCTGATTCTTCTTCTCTCTCCTTTGGACACTAGACGGCAAGGCCTCAGAGTACCAGTGTCTCTGTTGCACAGCCTAAAGACACTTCCTAGTGAAAAATAACAAAAAGCCTGTAGCTACTGGTACATGATTTCTAGGTATGCACTCACCAGACTTTAAATTGTCATCTCAGAGAGATGTCTGTGCACCCAAGTTCACAGAAGCATCGTTCACAATAACTGAAGGGTGGGAACAATCCTCATAAATAGATAGCTGAACCAAGCAGATCTGATATATGTGTGCTCACCCACGCCTTAAAGACGTAGTGCTAAGTGAAGTAGGTTGACCAGTCAAACAAACAAACAATCAAACAAAAAACATGTGTCACCTGGTTTCACTATTTTGAGGGGTAAAGTGGTTAAGCTCAGAGATAAAGAAAATAGAACAGCAGTTGCTAAGGGCCAGGGGAACAGAGAGTTGCTACTGGTATAACACTTCAGTTATACAAAATGAAAAAGTTTTGGAGCTCAGTACCACAATAAT
The DNA here is from genome assembly GCF_950295315.1 of Erinaceus europaeus. Classification (NCBI taxonomy): domain Eukaryota; kingdom Metazoa; phylum Chordata; class Mammalia; order Eulipotyphla; family Erinaceidae; genus Erinaceus; species Erinaceus europaeus. The sequence goes on from NC_080168.1 coordinate 27,324,305, forward strand.
CCAAATATACTTAACACTATTGGACTATCCACTTACAGGTGGTTAAAATAGTAGATTTCATATTACCTGCATTATACAAGTAGAAATAACTACAGAAACAACAAAAAAAGCTAATAAATATAACAGTAAACCTAAAAAAAATTGTTGATTTTTGTATATTGCCCTTGAGTTTGCAAAAGGACAGAGAGAACCAGAAGGAGAGCTCACTTACTTTACCGTGTCTCCTGTCCACGTATGACCCTGTCTCCTACAACACTGGAAAAAGTTGTGTTGTCTCTCCCTCTCTCTGTCTCTCTCTGAAAAGCCAACATGGAGCAATGATATCCCAAGATGATAGAGAGTAATAATATTGATAGTAATTCTGCCCATCAGTGCCTGGGTAAACCCAGCTTCATTCAGAGAAGGACAGGAAGATGTTGCACAATTTCCTCGGCCCAGTTGAGTTTCACAAGCACTGCCCCTCACAAATATTCCCAGGCAAATACCAGAGGCAGAGTTTAGAAGAAAACACATCATTGTGTTTAGCAGGAAAGAGAGCAGATACCATTTAGCCGTGTTATTTTAGATTTTGCCATATTCCACTAACAGCTGGCGAATTCTTTAAAGCATGGCTCCAAAGCTATAATTGCTAACGGAGCTTCAAGAAAATTTACAGAAATGAAAGCACATTCCTGCAGATTATTAACATAATCATCTCATTTGTATTATAGATGGATACCTAAGATGTCTCCCCACTTGACACTTTAGGAAACAGGTAAGTTAATTAACACAGGTAAAGCAGCATTTAACCTCAAGCTTTCCCAGCAGGCATCTGGCAAAGTGTAAAAAAAAAAAAAAAAAAAAAGCAGGAGAAAGAAAATCAGGACAAGTAGAGAGAACAAAAACAGGGTTTGAGTCAAGACCTTGAAAAGGAAATGCAGGGAGAAGGCAGGAGTTCCACTGAGGCTTCTATGAAGCCCTCATTTCTCGCATCTTACCAGTTCCTCATAGTTACTTGATTTATTTTTTGTGTAGCCATAAGGCAGGAGGAGGAGCTGCCCATAAGAGTGCATGGTCAGGAAGCACACAATATTTTCCTTATGGGCCTCTATGAAGCTGGAAACGGCTATGGTCTCTGGCTCAGACACTGGTGCTGTTCCACAGAAAGTTAGATCTTGGCAGTCTTTAGATGCACCGATACCTGAAACAGACAAAGAGCCCCAAGGAGAGTATCGTGATCTCCAGTTAGGACTGACACAGGTAAACCTACGTGCGGAATCAAAGCCTGTCCTCGCTCTTCTGAGTTGGTCCTGGTGAAATGGATCATTCCAAGAGGTTGTCAGAAACAGGTGGAGAATATTGTCAGGCTGGAGTAGTGGCCCTGCCAGTGAACTCTGAGACAGACAGAAACAGGTGGAGAGATGCTAGAATTTAGAAACAGATCTTAATGTATTTTAATGTTTACTTGCAGGGGGAGGAAACTACCCAATGAATAGCACTGTCAGTTGTCTACTTACATGTACAGTGGGGGCCCCCGAAACGGAAGGTTGGAAAGCAGTCCCCAGGTACTGAGGTTAAGCTGTCACATAGTCTTACAGGCTTGAGTCTCAATAGAGCTATTATTTTAAGTCTTCCCCCCACCCCAGGATTATTGCTGGAGCTCAGTGCCAGCACTACAAATCCACTGCTCCTGGCAGCCATTTTTCTATTTTATTTGTTAGGACAGAGATAAATTAAGATAGGAGAGGAAGATAGATAAGGTGAGAGGAAAAAATAGACTCAAGCAGACCTGCTTCACCACTTGCAAAGTGTCCCACCTACAGGTGGGGAGCTGGGGCTTGAACTGGGTTCCTGTATAGGTCCTTTGCACTTAGCACTATGTGTGCTTAACCGGCCCCCCCAGAGCTATTTTGTACGGATCCCCATCCCACTCCCATGAATGAGTAAGCCAAAAGCTAGTTTGCAGTCTGTTCCCCTCACCAACAGTAACAAACACCATCCACTGAGCACTTCTGTCCTACTGTGCTGTGTGTCCCTCTGTGGCATGTTGTTTAATCGGCACAACAACATGTTGCTATACTAGTTATCACTAAGGGCCACATTTTATTTTATTTTTTTAATTAATTTTATTTTGCTCTCTGCCAGGGCTTCACTGCTCTGAGTCAGTTTTTTTTTTTTTTTCCTTTTACTTCAAATGAAAAGAGACGGAAAGACAGAGAGAGAGAAGGAAAGGCACGCCAGCCAGCACCAAAGCTTCCTCTGGAGACTGGGCTTTTACCTAGGCTTTGTGTATCACCAAGCAGAGCACTACCCAGATGTGCTATTCAGCTAGTCTTCAGGCCATATTTTAAGCGGGAGGAAACTAAAACAGAGATGAAGCAATTTCCCCAAAATCAAGATTACACAGTTGCAAAATCTGCTTTTAGCCAAATTCTTGACCATCACTGCCTCTTTATGTTTTTTTTTTTCTAACTTTTTATTGGGGGATTAATGGTTTACAGTTGATGGTAAAATACATTAGTTTGTACATACATAACATTTCCCTGTTTTCCACATAATAATACAACCCCCACTAGGTCCTCCTCTGCCATCGTGTTCCAGGACCTGAACCCCCCTCCCCCCACCCCAGATTCTTTACTTTGGTGCAATACGCCAACTCCAGCACAAGTTCTGCTGAGTGTTTTCCCTTCTGATCTTGTTTTTCAACTTCTGTCTGTGAGTGAGATCATCTCAAAAGCATCCTTTTGTTTCTGACTTATCTTACTTAACATGATTCCTTCAAGCTCCATCCAAGATAGGGTGAAGAAGGCAAAAATCGCCATTTTTAGTAGCTGAGTAGTATTCCATTGTGTACAAACACCACAACTTACACAGCCACTCATCTGTTGTTGGACACCTGGGTTGTTTCCAGATTTTGGCTATTACAAATTGTGCTGCTATGAACATAGGTAGACACACATCTTTTGGGATGGGTGTGTTTGGTTCCCGAAGATATATCCCTGGGTCTTTATGTGTTTTTCATTCACTGAAACTGAACATGTTGAGATTCAGAAACATAAAAATGCCTTAAGGAGAAGAAAATGTTTGCCTTGTACTCTTGCTGTAAAATAATCTGTAAAGAAAAATCCCATATTTCTTTTCTTTGGGATAATCCATATGTTGAAAAACAAAATATTAAATTTCAAACATTCACACTGGTCCACATCTTAGTTAGCCAATCACACTTGATGACATCCTGCACGTGGGTACTCTGTTCTTCACTGTCTAGACAGCTTTTCTTTAGAGGGAAAAAACATTGGTCTGGCAGTTCAGAAGCTCTATAAAATAATTGTTTATTTTCAAAAGTTGTTACTTGTAGTAACTTTCTATTTCCTTTTATTAATTTATTTTTTTCATATACCAGGGTACTGTCCAGTCCTGGCTTATGGTCATAGGGACGACTGAATCTAGAGCTTTGGAACTTCAGACATAAGAATCTCTTTGCACAAACATTATGCTATCCATCCCACTATCCCTTCTTTCCTCACTCCTCTTCTATTTCTTGTTGTTGTTCGATGCATCAACTAAGCATGTACTTACTGCACCAAGATGCATTGAAGTTTCTATTGAGATCAGTCCCAAAACATGTGCCATTATTATGTGCTGAACGGGACTTCCTCCAAAGCCGATCCTGTAACAGAAGACCATTGGGTTGTTGCCGTTCTAAGGTCTCATAAATAACTGTTAGCGATGACAGGTGGGTCTCAAACACGTAAAATGATCCTTTAGGTTGTCTGGAAGAACTTGCTTGACCATTATGAAACTGATGCACAGAATTTTTACTCTCCTAGATGAGTTTGCAACCTCCTTCCCTGTAACAAGAATAGCTGTACAGTCAAAAGTGTATGTATGTGTCAACAATCACATTGGGAGGAATAGTTTAGCCTTTCCCATGGGACCAGATTAGCAGTGCCTGGTGGATGTAATCTGCTTAATCAGGAGAAAGCTTCAGAGAGTCTTTTTTTTTTTTTTTTAGGTTCCAGCAACACAGAAAGCAAGGGAAGTAGTGTGGCAGATGGAACAAGGCCGTTCCAGGTGCATCAGAAATGGTCTGCATCTCTGGAAGTGGGAGGGAGACGGATGACTGGAGGTGAGGATAGAGATAGGTTTTGCCAAACAAACTCAGAGAGGAGAACTGGATTCACACCCTGAGCCAGAAAGGCTGCTGGAAGAAAGGACTATCACACAGAACCTTGGAGTGGGATGGGCAGGGGAAGGAATAGGTTCTTTCCAGAAACGTGCTCATGTTCATAGAGTGACATGCTTTAGAAATACATTAAAGGAGTTCTTCAGCAGATAAAAAGCACGAGCTTGGAACCTCATATATACAAGCACTGCACTCAATCTGAGAAACACATCCCAGATGACAACCGATTTGTTTTCTTTTTTCTTAATGTTTTGAATTTATTTATTACTGGATAGAGACAGAGAGAAATTGAAAGGGAAGGAGGAGGGAGAGAGGGAGAGAGAGACAGAGAGACATCTTTAGTCCTGCCTCACCACCTGTGAAGCTTTCCCCATGCAGGCTGGGACCAGGGACTCGAGCCTGTGTTCTTTTGCACTGTAATGTATGCACTTAACCAGGTGTGCCACCACCTGGCCCCTGGATTATTTTTCTTTATTGAAGGTAGTAATGGTTTATAGTAAACAGTAAATGCAGTTATTGATACATGTGTAGTAAAATATCTCAGTTTTCTGCAAAACTCTGTAACCCCCTGCCTAAGTCCACCTCTGCCATCATAAACCAGAACTTAAAAATCCCTCCACGCCCCCCAGCCCTTTACTCTGCTACAACACACCAAACCCAAGTTCTGCTTTGTGCCAAAACATTTTTATAGCTGCAGTTACTGAGTTCAGACAAATGAACCTAAGTCAAGATCTAGTTCAACAACCAATCTCAGGACCCATCCCAATACACTCACAGTTGTCCAAGAGTAGATATAACCATCGATGTTAAGAACTGGAAGCACGTAGAAGTCCAGGTTTCTGAGGAAAATGCCTATCTTTGAATTGTTTTCATAGTTTTGTAGAATCTGTAAATTAAAGACAAGATTATGTGGAATAACGCTGGCAAGAGGTCTCTTCTCTCTTTCCTTTTTAACTATTCCAATTTAATTCTAAGAGATTCTGTCAAAACTTCATCCTGCAGCCCACAGCCTCCAGCATTCCAACCCACCTCAGGTGTGCTATTTGCTGTTAGTAATTGTTCTCACAATTCACTAAGAACAGGGCCTGGCAGTTTCAGACCTGGTTGAGTGCATATGTTACAATACCTAAGGATCTGGGTTAAAGCCCCCAGTCCCCACCTTCAGGGGCAAAGCTTTACAAGGGGTGAAGCAGTGCTACTGGTGTCTCTCTGTGTCTCTCCCTCTTTATCTCCCCTTCCCCTTTTGATTTCTGGCAGTCTCTATTCAATATATTTATTGAAATAAAATAATAATAAATAATATATGTAATAAAAAAATAAATTAAATAAGAACTAGAATCACTCAGAGAATTTGTTTACATATAATCTACCTGGTTACACTCTCCCTTTTAACTCCTAGGTCTGATGTGTTATGTCAGAAGTAACCAGTGAGATGGAGCCCAAGCATTTGTGCATCTAATGAGTTCTCCCTATGCTAATGGCATCAGTGTAAGGATCACACTTTGAGAACTACCCTTCAGCTCACATTTCTAGAGAGACTGACATAAAAATATCGCTATATATTACTTCTTCGTATTTCTTACTCTCTCTGAGGAAGAGATATGTGATATGTGAAAGTCACTATACTAGATAGCTTTTCCACATGCCAAATGTCTTCACCCACTCCCCAGATCCTTACAGAATACCTCATTCCCTTTTACAAGTGAAAAATTAAAGGTCCAGTGTTAGTAAAAATTGCCTAAAACTATTAGAAAGAGACAGCATCAGGGCTCACACTGGTCTCTGACATCTCATATGAATTGTCATCTACATTTGGGTGTTTGTCAGCTACAAATGATTTTGAGTGTACTAGAAAGTGATCAGAGGGGCCGAGTGGTAGCATACCCAGTAAATCACACAAGTTACCATATGCAAGTACCTAGGTTCTAGACCCCTAACCACCCCCATGTGCAAAGAGAAACTTAACGAGCATGAGAGTAGTGCTGTAGATGTCTCTGCTCTCTCTCTCCCCCTCTTCTACTTCTCACCCAATACTAAAAAGAGAGCAAAAGGTGGGGAGGGGTGGGGGAGGGGAGACCACTGTGAGTGGTTGAGCATACAGGAACTGAACCGCAGTGATAATCCTGGCAGCAAGAAGGAAAGACAGAGGTGGGGTGGGGGGTTAGGAGAACAGAATACCTAACTCAGTTTTCAGTGAAGCTATTTATGAGTCCATTTCCCTTAGGGTGAAGGAGCTGCTTAATAAAAAGAGCTGTGCTGCCAACATTTGAAAAATTTATTACTCCCTCCCCCTTGCTTTCAGGGCTTCATCGGCCACTTCATGCCTGCATGATTCCACTGCTCCAGGAAGAAATTTTTGTTGTTGTTGTTTTCCTTCAAATAGAGGTGAAAAGCAGAAAGAGAGAGCAAGAGAGACAGTGAGAACAAAGAGATATACGACAACACCATAACACCGTTCATGAAGCTGTGCTTCTTCTTAGTGACTTGGAGCTCACACCCAGGTCCTTACATATTGTGTCATCCCGACACCTAACATGAGCTCTTTCTAAATATCCAAGACACTCTAGGTGTTGTGTGGGGTGTTCAACCATTCTACTGACATTAAAGACTCTTACTTCTTTCACAAACCATTGGCAGAAAGCGGGGGCAATCCATTCCCTGGCATGAATTCCACAGTCCATCCAAATGATCTTCTTGGGGTTATTGGATGGTTGACTGATCTGGAAGGGATAAATATGCTCCATTGTTGAACGATCACTTATAATTGTATGTCACCATACAATATTATCAGGTTGTAGTCCCCTGAGAGGTCCCTTTCTTCTACTGCACATGTGACTTCAAGTAGGAGGCAAGAGTGCTGGTGGTGAAACCCATGAATAGGACTCTCTCTCTCTGATTTTTCTTGTTTGCTAAAACCATATGCTGATTCACCTAATCCCCCAACCAAAGTCTGGTCTTCTTTAGACACTAAATTATTCTCTAACTGCACTGTAGATGAAGGCAGAAAACCCTAAGCTACAAATCAAGAAATCAAATGTCTATAAACATAAAAACATTCCACAAAGGATTCACTTTACTCAGAATGAAAAAGTGCCCAAGACAGAAAGTCTAAGAATCATAGGTAGTAAAAATGAATCTCAGTCTTCAAGTAGACTTCTTGGAACTTCAAATACATAATATCCTACAATATTTATTAAATATTTAAATCCTCTTTCCCTTAGAGACTTCTCCACTTCCAGCCAACTCCATTTCCTGTCTTCCTTCCCCATGTGTCTTTCTTGTATCAATATATCAGTTTACCCTCACTCCTGTTAGAAGGATCCACTCCTCTTTCACAGGGGAGCGTCGTATAGGAATTAACCCACAGTTAGGGATTATCTTTGGTAAAGAAGAGGTTGAGAACATGCCCATGTTAGCAATAATCACATCTGTTCTGGATTTGTAAGTGATCTGAACTCCTGTCACTCACTGAAAAATATTGTGAGCCTACCTGAGGAGTTTCCTTCTTTATTTCTGAGAAACTTGCAAGCTGAGGTAAGTATAGGGCTTGAGCCTCCATAGCCAAAGCCTGGCCTCAGGCATTTTTAAAGCAGCTAGCATAATTCTTGATCCACCTTTTACTCAAATACTCTCTTATAATTATCCCATGTTATGAGCTTATTGCATTTTTATTATGTATCATTTGTTGTCCTTTCATCTCTGTTAGGAAGCTTTCATACTTTCAGACTCTTCCTCTGTCTGAAAAAGTCATCCCAGTGGTGAAACCCTGGTAATGAAAAAGAAAAATCTGCCATGGCTAGGGGCATGTTTCCACAGCTTCATGGTTGACTCAGCTCAACCTCAGCTATTTGGGGGTGTTCACTGTGATTCTCTATGTCTTTTGTAACTAGTAAAAAGACAAGGATGAAGTAATACCCCTTCCTAACACCTAACTGGTATTGACAATGGTTCTTTTTTTTTTTTTTTTTTTTTTACAGTAGTTCTCATACAGAGTCTCTAGACAGCAGTTACAGCATCACCAGAGACTAACAAGAACAACCAGTGGTTGTTCATTCTGTCTACACCTTAGAATCACCTGGGGAGCTTTCTAAGCACAGCTGCCTCCTGTCTGGGACAATCAGTTCAGAATCCCCATAGTTAAGGACCAGGCATTATTTAGAAACTTCTCAAGTGCTTTGAAAGTGCAACCCGGATTGAAAAATCACTGGGTCAGAAGCAGGAGTCCCAAAGAGTTGGCCCTATAGAAGAGTAGTCAGTTCTCAAAGTGTTTTTTTCATCATGTCACGTGCAGAAGGAGTATAGAGCCTGGAGAGCAGATGACTGTGCTTCTCTTTATGTGACTTTGCACAAGTGACCTCACTTCTTCAGGCCTTTTCTCAATCATAAAATGAAGGAGCTCAAACTTCAAAGTGTCTATTCTTTTTTAAAACTGTTTTTTGGGAGTCGGGCGGTAGTGCAGCGGGTTAAGCGCAGGTGGCACAAAGCGCAAGGACCAGAGTAAGGATCTGGGTTTAAGCCCCCGGCTCCCCACCTGCAGGGGAGTTGCTTCACAATCAGTGAAGCAGATCTGCAGGTGTCTTTCTCTCCCCCTCTCTGTCTTCCCCTTCTCTCTCCATTTCTCTCTGTCCTATCCAACAACAATGACATCAGTAACAACAATAATAACTACAACAACAATGAAAAACAAGAGCAGCAAAAGGGAAAATAAATAAATATAATTTTTAAAAAAAAAAACAAACCCTGTTTTTTAAGCAAAACAATTTCAGATAACTATAGAGGGACAGAGTATTGAGCTGGGGAACCACAGCACTGAAGTTTCTTTCAATATAGTGGGGTTTAGGCTTAAATGAACTTGAGCTAGTCTGATGCCCCACAAAAGAATAATTTCTTTAAAGGTTTTATTTATTTATTAATGAGACAGACAGGAGGAGAGAAAGAACCAGGCATCGCTCTAGTACTTGTGCTGCCAGGGACTGAACTCAGGACCTCATGCTTAACAGTCCAATGCTTGATCTGCACCATCTCCCAGATCACAAAAAAAAATTTTTTAAGAACTCAAATTATGCATGAAAAAATGAACAGATACTATATGATGCAAGAATAGGGGAGTTTTTCTCATATGGCTCCTTTTCTCCCACCTCCCTGGGAGCAGTGGAGATTTCCAGCCTTCATGTGACAGGGGCTATAAAAACACTCAAGTAGAATATCTAGGATGGTAATGAATCAAAATCTACATATCTGACCTCCTCATACTTAGTGGTGGACAAAGGAGCCTAAGCATAAAGACAACCAAGAAATAACCTTTTCCACTTGTAGACCTTGCTTTTTATTTCCTTATATTTATTTATAAACTGGAAATATTGACAAGACCATAAGATAAGAGGGGTACAATTCCCTTCACCAAGACTCCACATCCCATCCCCTCCCCTAATAGCTTTCCTATTCTTTATCACTCTGGGAGTATGGATCCAGGGTCATTATGGGGTGCAGAAGGTGGAAGGTCTGGCTTCTGTATTTGCTTCCCTGCTGAACATGGGCTTTGGCAGGTTGATCCATACTCCCAGACTGTCTTGGCAGGGATCTGGGGTGGTGGGGCTCGAGGACACATTGGGCCTTGCTATTTTTAAGTTCCATGCTCTGGGTCCCACCCACTTATTCCAGATTCTCAGAAATTCAGGCTCTACTTCTATCTAGATTATTAAGGTATGGATATTCACAGCTTTGGGATTTTAAAAATCCATTTTGAGGTAGAAAAGGCAAAGATTCTGCAGTGCTTCCATTTTATTTTTTTATTTTTATTTTTTTAGATTTTTTTTGATATTTATTCCTTTTTGTTGCCCTTGTTGTCTTCTTATTGTTGTTACTGATGGTTGTTGTTGTTGGATAGGACAGAGAGAAATGGAGAGAGGAGGGGAAGACAGGGAGGGGGAGAGAAAGATAGACACCTGCAGACCTGCTTCACCACTTGTGAAGCGACTCCCCTGCAGGTGGGAAGCCGGGGGCTCAAACCAAGATCCTTACGCCGGTCCTTGTGCTTGGTGCCACCTGCACTTAACCCGCTGCTCTACTGCCTGACTGCTCCATTTTATATTACTTCATTTCTTAAAGACAGAGGCAGAGAATCAATGGAAGAAACCACAGTACCACCAAAGCTTCCTTCAATGCTGTGGGAGCAGGGCTCTAAGCAGGGATGCCCACATGGCAATGCAGCACATTAACCTGAGCTATTTGCAAGTCATGCACTGCTTCTCTAATCTTGTCCACATTCCTGATGAAACCAGCAGTTAACTCTTCTGAAGCACCATTTATATGATCATCATATTTAACTCATACATGAATAGAGAAAAAAATCCCTGGATCCCCTCCACCTATAAGAAAGCCCCTCACTCCCTTCTCCAGGGACACTGAGCCATCTCACCTTCAAATAATACATTGGCCGGGTCTCATAGGTCATTCCTAGGAAATTCTGTGTCACCACCTCCTTGTACTTCTCACTGATCTGACTCATCCATTCATAGATCTGCAACAGGACAGCTGTTATCAGTAAGCTGAATGTTTGTTAGCCTCTAGTTAAGATAGCACCTTCCTTCACTGACATGCTGAACTCTGGACTCCATTCTACCTAACAACAGCATAGAGCTAAACAAACTAGAAGATAAAACCAAAGAGTCATTACCACCACCACCATCTCATTTTCTCTGGAGATCTACTTTGCCACCAAAACCCCATTAAACTTTACAGATGATTAGTGAGAGTTAAAATTTTACGGTGACACTTTCTTCACATGGTCACTAGAATTTGCTTTTAGATGACATCAAGCCAGTTATTCAGTTATTTTTCCCCCCAGAAAAGGCTTAGTTTGAGAATCTTCTTCAGTATTTATGGGTCCCAACAATACTGTGCGCTAATGTCCATGTTTCCAAGAATAGCAGACCATGTCAATGGAAGTCTCTAAACCAAAGCATGACAATTATCCTGATGAATGAAACCCAGCATACCTAGGTAGATGCTGACATAGTTACAAGTGTTTGTTTGGGGTTCTTGGAGAATGGATGTAATAAAGAAATTCACAAACACAGACAAATTGACAGTCATTTAATATGACAGGACACCTCCCAGATTCAATTTTTCCATGTACTTTCTTGCATAAATATTTTCCTGAATTCACTGAGTTTTTTCCTGAAAAATACTGAGATATTTCCCAGTACTGAGATGATTGATGAATAAGTCTGTCTGGAGGAAAACTTGTACTTAAAAAAAAAAAAGATCATTTAACTCAGCAATTCTATTATTAGAATTTTTACCTCAAAGAAGTTTTGCATAAAGTCACAGACAATATAGAGTGGCTTTTAAAAAAATGGTATCTACTTTCAGAAACCACCAAACTTAGCAAGATATAAGTGTTTCTTTGAAAGACATTTCCTCAGGCTGGGAGTATGGATTAACCTGCCAACACCCATGTCCAAAGGGAGAAGCAGTTACAGAGGCCAGACTTCCACCTTCTGTACTCCAAAATGACCCTGGGCCCATGCTCCCAGAGGATTAAAGAATAGGAACGCTATCAGGGGAGGAGATGGGATATAGAATTCTGGTGGTGGGAACTATGTGGAGTTGTACCCCTCTTTCCTATAGTTTTGTCAGTGCTTCCTTTTTATAAATAAACATTAAAAAACAAACAAACAAAAAAGAACAGGAAAGCTTCCAGTGGAGGATATGGGATATGAAACTCTGGTGGTGGGAAATGTGTGGAATTCTACCCCTCTTATCCTATGGTTTTGTCAATATTTACTATTTTTTATTTTATAAATAAATTAACTTTAAAAAATAAACCAAAAAAAAAAAAAAAAAGAAGAGAAAAGAAAGACCTTTCCTTCTTAAGACTACTTGACAGGGATATGCATGTTATCTGCTGCCTGTCTTTCCTGAGTCCTACAGAAAACACCACCTTTTTTCAGTTATGTATGCTTCACTCAAATGATTTTCCCACTCGATGTCTCACACCCATACACACATTGGTCCTGCCAGCTAAAGACTTAATGAGCAAAAGTAAGAGTTCAATATAGTTTCACATTGACAAGAACAATATTGGTAGAGATGTCCTTTTTTTGTTTTTTCTTTCATTTCTTTTTTCTGACTTGCCTTTTTATTTCCTTGTTTCAAATTTGTACCTTCAATAGTGTTGCTCAAGTGATGGTGTTGGGGACTGCTCAGATTCAGGTCACAGGTGCTTCTCAACTTCTCAGCCTCTTTAGTCCTTGGATATTATCAGGAAGCTCTTACCCATTCCCGAGTATTCTATGCCTACCACCAATCCTTCCCCCACGTGTCATTACTCACCTCTCCCATGGGGTGGTATCTGTTATAAGAATACGTCTCTAGACTCCTCCATGGACTCGCTGTGTTATCTAGAGATTCTCCTCTTTGTTGTGCTAGGGATCTGCAAAGGGAAGAAAGAGAGAAAGCACAGAAAGAGGATCAGCAAAATAGCTCTCTTGGATAGTGCTTTGTTATGTCATATGTGTTAAACCAGGAACGGCTGCTGGCTATGATAACATCACCCCAGAACTCATTCTTAACCTGGGCCCTGCGGCAAAGAAGTGGCTCACTACATTCCTGTCCCACATTTTGGAATCTGAATCTATGCCCAAAATTTGGCTTTGTGTGAAGATAATAGCAGTTTTGAAACCAAAGAAAGACCCAACACTGGCCGCCAGCTATAGACCAATTTCTCTCCTCTCCGTGTGTTACAAACTCCTTGAGAGGCTGCTTCTGTCACGTATTTCTCCTCTTACAGAGAAATTCCTATCACCCGCCCAAGCTGGTTTCCGCCCAGGAAGATCTACCTGCGAACAAGCCCTGGCCCTCTCAACTTACACTGAAAATGGATTCTAGAAGAATTTAAAGATGGGTGCTGTCTTTGTTGATCTCACAGCAGCCTATGACACAGTCTGGCACCGTGGTCTCCTAGTCAAGATCTCAAGATGCCTGCCTCCATGGGTGCCCAACACTATATCGTAAACAGAAGATTCCGGGTGCATCTGGGTGACAAGTCTAGCAGATGGAGACTTGTCTCAAGTGGCCTCCCCCAGGGCTCTGTTCTGGCTCCTACGCTATTTAATATTTACATCAATGACCTCCCAGAAACTTCTTCAAGGAAGTTCATCTACGCTGATGACATCTGCTGTGCAACTCAGGCATCCAAGTTTGACATCCTCGAGGAAACACTCACAAAAGACATGTCTCTGATATCTGATTACTGTAAAAAATGGCGACTAATCCCTAGCACTGCAAAAACGGTATCATCTGTTTTCCATCTACACCATGCCTCGGCCTCGCGTGAGCTTAATGTGCAGCTTGGCAATACAAGAATCCGGCATGAAGCCCAGCCAGTCTATCTTGGCGTTACTCTCGATCGCACCCTGTCATTTCACGAACATCTCATAAAAACTGCAGCAAAGGTGGGCGCGAGGAATCACATCATTGCAAGACTGGCCAGCTCCTCATGGGGCGCGAGCGCTTCCACACTACGATCATCATCTCTGGCATTATGCTATTCCACTGCAGAATACTGTGCCCCAGTATGGTTCCGTAGCCCCCATGTCCACTTGGTCGATTCCAAATTATATTCCTCCGTGAGGATAATTTCTGGAACCATCCGTTCCACCCCGGTTTCATGGCTGCCAGTTCTTAGCAACATCGCCCCGCCAGATATTCGTCGGGATGTGGCATCATCTAAGTTCATTTCCCACGTCTACTCTCGACCGGACCTGCCAATATACGCGGATATCTTCGCCCACCCTGTCCAACGCTTGACGTCTCGTCACCCAATCTGGTCCCCTATGCCTACACTGAACTTCTCTGTTCCAGACTCTTGGAAACAGAGTTGGCAGTCAGCTGAGGTAAAGAACAAACACCTCATCACAGACCCCTGCGAGCGTCAACCTGGCTTTGACCTAGCACGTTATGATCGGGCCCTCCTCAATCGCTATCGAACAGGCCATGGCCTGTGCGCCGCTATGTTCCATCGCTGGGGAGCCAGAGTCGACCCGAACTGCCCCTGCGGCTACAGACAGACTATGACCCACATAGTCAACGACTGCCACCTCTCCAGATTCAAAGGAGGTCTCGAAACTTTACATCAGGCTCAACCTGATGCTGTTGACTGGCTACGGAAGAAGGGCAAACGCTAGAAGAAGAATATGTGCTACGCTACCCAGGTTTGGACCTCGTCACATTACACTGAAAGGAGCCTCAGGATTGTGGGTTCTTTTCAATTCTGTTGCACCCCCCCCCCCAAAAAAAAAGCACAGAGAGTCGGATGGTAGCACAATGGGATAAGCACACATGACACAAAGCACATAGACCAGTAAAGTTCCCGGTTCAAGCCCCCGACTCCCCACATGCAGGGGGGTCACTTCACAGGCGGTGAAACAGGTCTGCAGGTGTCTATACTCTCTCCCTCTCTGTCTTCCCCATCTCTCTGGATTTCTCTTTGTCCTATCCAACAACAACGCCAGCAAAAACAACAACAATAATAACTACAATGAAAAACAAAAAAGACAACAAAAGGGAAAAAATAGCCTCCGGGTCTGGTACTTTCTATCCTGAAAAGCTATTCTCAATCAACGTGCTTTATCTGAACCTACTCAGTCTATACTTTTGTGGTTTATCTTTTAACAAATAGTTCAATAATGTGACTCAATACAACTCTATGATAAGTATTATGCCATCATCTAAGAGGACACATTCATGCACATTATTTAATTATATATTCTATTATCCCTATAATCCTGTGAAGTGTTACCATCTGAATCGATGTCAGGAGAATGACACCAGGAGAACTTAAGTAACTTGCAAACAGAACTAGAAAGTCATACAATTGTTTGTGCTTGTAATTCACACAAATATCTGAAGAATATTTTTTCAATACTCATAAAGAATTCATTTTTCTTTAGGAAGAGTACAAATGTAAAGAGACTTTCTATCCTTCCTTCCTTCCTCCCTCCCTTCCTTCCTTCCTTCCTTCCTTCCTTCCTTCCTTCCTTCCTTCCTTCATTTCCTTTATTTCTTTTTCTCATTTTTTATTGAAGGGGCTTAATGGTTTACATAGCAGATATTGACACATGATACAACCCAATGTGCACCAAGGACCCCAAAGTTGTCCTCCACCCCTCTGTCCCCCTTCTCCCCCAGAGTTCTCTGCTTAGCTGTATCACACCACACCCCATCTGTTTCACTTTGCAGTCTCTCTCCCTGTCCCTATTTATTAGATCTCACTCATAAGTAAAATCATTCACTATTTCTCCTTCTCTTTTCAGTGTATCTCTCTTAACATGATGTCTCCAAGTTTCATCCAAGATAATGTAAAAGATGTGACTTGAATATTTTGGTTCCCTAGCTAATGAGCTTTATTTAACAAAAATTGGTGGTGGTGGGGGGTGGCGAAATAGGTCACTTGGATAATGTGTTGCTTCACCATGTGCTCAAACCAATTTTGAACTCAGCTGTCACTACACTGAAAGAAGCTTCAGTATTGTGGTCTCTTTCACTCTATCTCAAGCTAAAAAACAAAACTCAAATATTTTTAATTGTGTTAGATTTTGGTTATCATAGCATACTATCTTATAACTAATTCACTCAACAACTATGTATCGGATGAGTTTTACCTAAATAGCACAAGGTTATGGACTGTTGGAGAAATGTATATAAATTCTTGAATAGTAAACTTTCATTAAGATGTAACATATTAACAATCAGATTAACTAGTGTTTCAGTGACTTTTATCGGTCCTCCCACATTTTGCCCGTGATGACAAAAATTTATAGTGTTATATTTGCCCTTTCTCTAAGCTTTCATTTCCTATTCTGTAAAATGGGATAAATAATACCTTCCCAAAGGATGTTCATGAGTAGTAAACACATTTGTTTAATAATTAACTCAGTTTATGATACAGCCAGTGCTTAATAAAAGCGAACAAATAGTAAAAATGCAAAACAAAGAGAAGAAAAAAAATCTATTTAGCTGTAATGATATTAATAATAAAGATTATACAGAGAATAATTTAGCTATTTATCTAGCACTACCTTCAAATTGTACTACAGGACAAAATGTTTTGATAGATTTAATTAAAGCTCCAGTTCCATTTATATCTACAGAATTCCAGTAAGTATACTGACTAAATTTTAATATTTTACTCGGGTTCACTTAGCAGCATGAACCACAATCATCACTTTTATGAAAACCAATTTCTCCAGACAATTCCATGACTTTAAATTTGAAGCATATTAATATCTGAATTATGACTACTAATAATGATAATTTGAACCTAGTAGAAGATCTTTGATCTCAAGATCGTAAATGTCTTGAGACATTGTTGTATGAATTTTACCGTATGTAGTTGGTTTATATGAAAATATCATGGACAGGACTGTGTAAATAACACATGAAAACAATAAAAATGAATTTTAGCAAAAAGGCTAAAGGAAACATGTTATTAAAACTATGGTAGTAGTGTGCTTATCTATGTTACTTAGGGATTTGATTCCAATATTTCTCATTTGCTTGACTTTAAAACTAAATACAAGTCCTTCAGAATGAGCCATTTTCAATAAAAAAATTATATCCAAAAAAACTTATATCTAAGCAATATTTTGAGACTGATTGATTTTTAAAACATAAATTCCTTGGTGTTTTTAATATTCATAAGCATTCAATCTACACATAAGTTTTCAACAGTTCAAGCTATTTTCAAATAGTCATCAAATACATGTATTTGGATAACAGTGTTTAATTCTTATTACTATATATATAATTATTATTACTACATATAATATATATTACTATATATAGTATATATATGTATATATACTATATATAATATATATTATAATTAAACACTATATATAGTGTTTAATTCTTATTACTATATATTACTATATATATTTAATTCTTATTACTATATATATATATACTATATATATATAGCACTTGTCAAAGCATTTTCACAATCATCTTATTTAAGTAATTCAATAACTCAGAAGGTTGTTACTCCTATCACTATATATAATAGTAATACCAGTAAATTATATTTAGAGATGTGTAGACATTAGTAAAGAGAGCTGTGGAGATATCTTATTAAATATGTTATAGTAATAGAAAAGTGAATTTATTTCTTATAAAGCTGAACATACTAAAGGAAAAAAGACATAACTAAGCAAGACATGAAATTAAAAATAATTAAGCCATTAAAGAAGATATGATTGAGGATGGGGAAAGAGATGTTCAAACCCCAAAATAGCCAGAATAAAAATAAAGCTTTTTAGCAATTATGTATACTTGTACTGTTCTGAGGACTTGCAAGGAGTGTGTGTGTGTGTGTGTGTGTGTGTGTGTGTGTGTGTCCTTTCCCAGTCATAGTCCTTAATGTCCTGGATAGATTCTTGGAAGCTACAACATTAGGCAACATATAATATACTGAAAGAAGTTCCTCTAAAAAATGTCATCAGTCAGGACTGTTTTATTTTCATCAATGTTGTAATGAAACTATTTTATTTGCTCATCATATGTATTTATTTATTATAATCATTAAAAAAGCCAACACAACCATATAGGAGCCAAGGATGCTGGCCACTCAGAGGGATCCTATTCTATCATTTAAATGGTTCTGTTAGTGTTTGGTTCTTTGTCATTGTTATTTATTCAGTGAACTGAGAAAGTGAGTACATGAATAAAAGCACAGCTAGCACACAGTGAATTCTCGTTTCAGCTAGGTTGGTATTCCTTGAGAATTTCACAAAATTGAAGGAAACAAATTAAAAGTAACTGAATAGTGTATCAACATTTGACTTTTCCCTTATTAATATCTGCAGTGTGTGCTAGCATTTCTTCTCCTTCTTCTCCTCCTCCTCCTCCTTCTTCTGTCCTCAATGCTACTTTATCACTGTGCATCAAATTTTTTCAGATAGAAAGTGAGAGAGACATAAGTAGAGTTTCCACAGCACCAAAGCTTCCTTCAACGTGCAGCGGGGACCCCATTCAGTGAAGCAGGGTTGCTCGAGTGACAGAGCAGCCACAGTATCCAGGTGAGCCATTTTCCCAGTCCCATTTGTTGTCTTCTAGTCCTGGGATTGAAAGACTGCCCATATAATGAGCAAAAAATGTGAACTCTTGTGGGGCCTAGTGGTGGTGCACCTGGTTGAGTGCACATATTACAAGGTGCAAGAATCTGGGTTCAAGCCTCCAGTCCCCCACCTGTAGGGGGAAAGCTTCACAGGTGGTGGAGCAGAGCTGCAGGTATCTCTGTCTCTCCCTCTCTCTTTCTCCCCCTTCCTCTCAATTTCTGGCTGCCTTTATCCAATTAATAAATAAAGATAATTAAAAAATTGTAAATTTGAAATCTCCTCGATGGAGAAGGTCTTTTAAAGGAATTATGTTTGAAAGAGGAATATCAAATGATCTTACAGAAGACACTAAGAAAGGGAGAACACAAGAGTGAAACTTGGACTGAGCTTGATGTATTGCAGCAAAGAGAAGGACTCTGGGAAAGAGATAGGTGGGAGTGGGTAGAGAGAATGCAGGAGGCCCAGTGTATATTGCTAGAGGAGAACTTAAGTCGATTGTGGGAGTGGTGTGCAGACTCCTATCATAGAGAGATAAGAAATTGCTCCCATGTGTCAATAACTATCCTGTAAAGCATCATTCTCCCTCCATAAAATGAATTTATTTATTTCCCTTTTGTTGCCCTTGTTGGTTTTTATAATTGTTGCTGTAGTTATTATTGTTGTTGTTATTGATGTCGTCATTGTTATATAGGACAAAGAGAAATGGAGAGAGGAGGGGAGAACAGAGAGGGGGAAGAGAAAGATAGACACCAGCAGATCTGCTTCACCTCTTGTGAAGCGACACCCCTGCAGGTGGGGAGCCGGGCGCTGGAACCAAGATCCTTGCTCTTAGCGCCACGTGTGCTCAACCCGACTTGAGCTACCTCCCAGCTTCCTATAAAATGACTTTTAAGTGTGCTTACTCTGTGGAATAAGGGTAAAACCCCATGATATTAAAGTGTTTATCATTTCTACACAAGATTATACACAATAATTAAGCCTTAGAAACCCAAGTATTGAGTTGAAGAAATATTTAAACCATATTTTTGTAAAAGACAAGTGCCCTGTTTCTAGAGAATTTCTTTGTTGATGAATAATATATAAGAAAAGGAAAAGGAAAAGCTGGCTAATCCCCCAAATTATCTCCAGTCTCATCTCACCCATGAAATGAAAAGAATACTATACTTTGTGTATTCCTTTTGAATATGAATTCATAAAATGTTTAACAGAAAACATGATCCTTTGGGTACATTATTAATAAATACTGCATATCAAAGATTGTCTGATGGAATTGGACTAGAATGTATAAAGAGGAAACCTCCCTGAAAAAAAAAAGAATGTTGAGGCAAGTTTTGTATTTTAAATACTTAGCAAAGAAACAGTTACATGAATATTTCATGATAGTAATGTAAATTTTAAACTTTATACACTGTTTACAAAATTAACATATACTTATAGTAAAAAAAAATTATAAGTATAGAGAGGTGAAAAATAGAGGAGATTTAAAAAAAGAAAGAATTCACAATAAGTCAACCTCCCAGAGTTAGTCACTGTTAATATTTTATTTTCTTTCAGTTACCTATGATATTTTTTATTAAATACAGTAAAGATTATATTTACCTATAATTTTGTATTCACTTTCTGAATTCTGTATTCTCAAATTGTCTGTATTGCTCAAATCAACAAAAAGTCTTTATAAATGCTACCTTTAATTACAGCATAATATTTAACAGGAAGTCATGTATATCTGTACATAAATATACCACATAATAAGTGGCATCACTGAATTTTAAATATTGTCACCTATGCTGGACATTAAGCCAGCTTCCTTTTTGCTTTCTTGTTCTTCTTAGTGATTCTGGAAATGACTTTTTGAGTAAATCTTTTCTGACTATTTTCTTGAGCTACAGGCCATTAGGAAGAATTAGTCAGAGGGGGAACATTGTCAAGGCATTTCACAGATTCACACTGAAATGTGAGAAACCACCTCTTTGAATTTGCTAAAGTACCATTACATCACATGGAGTGAAAATAATATACAACGGCACTTGGTCATTGTTTTGAATTGATAAAAGATGTATATATAGGTGGACATAATTTTGTATTAGTAAACATTCTTGAAACAGGAAAACAGCCAGCTAGAATGAACCTAGGAGATTTAAATTTTCTTCCTTGAATGCAGAGTCCTGAAGAGCTTTTCAATGAAAGTCATCTAGTCTGAGTTCCACCATCTGATTCTAATCATTTTCATAATTTAACCTGAGTTTAACTGTCAATTTTTAAAACACAGTTTTTGTGAATCTTTCTTGTAGAATAAGTGTACAATGAAGAACAGTTGGGAAAATCACTAATGAAAGATGTCAAGGACTGTTTTAGTATCTTTTTTCTTCCTTTTTCATTACATCTTGTGTGCTGAAACTTTTTTTTAGTATAAAGTAGACCTTCCTACACCATTAGATATTTTCTTTTTTTAATTTTTATTTATTTAAAAATTATTTATTTATTTATTCCCCTTTGTCCTTGTTTTATTGTTGTAGTTATTATTGTTGTTGTTATTGATGTCGTTGTTGGATAGGACAGAGAGAAATGGAGAGAGGAGGGCAAGACAGAGAGGGAGAGAGAAAGACACCTGCTGACCACCTGTGAAGGGACCACCCTGCAGGTGGGGAGCTGGGGCTTGAACCCGAATCCTTACGCCAGCCCTTGTGCTTCCAGCCACATGTGCTACCGCCCGACTCCCTTTAATTTTTATTTATAAAATGGAAATATTGACAAAACCATAACATAAGAGGAGTACAATTCCACACAACTCCCACCACCAGAACTTCGTATCCAATCCCTGATAACTTTCCTATTCTTTATCCCTCTGGGAGTATGGACCCAGGAACATTATGGGGTGCAGAAGGTGGGAAGTCTGGCTTCTGCAATCCCCCCACACCCAGAGCTAAGCAGTGCTCTGGAAAACAAACAAAAGCAAAGCAAAATAAAACAAAACCACCCTTTTCATACACTGGTTTTGGAGCTATAATATAAAGTGATGCAACTTCTCTTGAGGGCAATATGACGGTCTAATAACATTCTCTATCTGCTTCTAACCCTGTAAGTCTAGTTCTTGTAACATGTCATGGATGTTTTCAAACATATGCAAAAATTTTATCTACCTGGATGTTCATCATGAGATTACTTAGAAAAAAAAAATAAAGTAAAAATCCACTAAATACCCAATAGAATAGCAATGATAAAATGTTATTAGAATTGTAAAATCTTAAAATGAATTACAGGGGCTGGGTGGCTTGAACACACACATTAAGTAATGTACTCAGGACCCAGATTCAAGCTTCCAGACCCACCTGCACTGAAATAGTGCTGCAGGTGTCTCTGTCCATCTTCCTCTCTGTCTTTCCCTTCCCTCTCAATTTGTCTCTACCCAAGAATAAACAAATAACAAAAAATAAATTTAAAAATTAAAATTAAATGAATTCTAAATTTCATAATTTAGTAAAAAATATTGGCAACAGCACTATGTGCATAATTACCTATCTGCCTCAAAAAACAGTAACTATGACTTGGTGAAATTATTTGGAATTTAAAGCTAGTAGGCATTTTCTTATCGACAATTTCAATAATGAAAGTTGCTAATTGAGAAACTAGGTGGCTGGGGGGGGTAATAGATTTTTCATTATAATTTTCTTTTTCTAGTCACAAATCATGACATATCTACTGGCATTTTTCATACATTGTGCTAAGCAACATTTTAATATCTCTACTCAAAGATTTAAATGTGCAATGGTAAAATATCAGCAAATGTTATTATCATTTTTTGGTGGTGTGTATAGGTAGGAAGAGGAGAGAATCAAGTTATATTAATCTTGAAGAAGTCTGTCCAGGGAAGTCAGGTTGGTGTCATAGTAGCATCTGCAATTTGGTGGCTGAAAAGCATTAAGATATAAAGCAGAACAAATTATTTAATACTCAGGAATCTAAAGGTAAGAGTATAGCAGATGATATTTGAGGTCTTTGTGTAGGAAGAAGCTAGGAAATCTACCTTGGGTATATTTCCAGAGGCTCATGACTTTACTAATTTTTTGCCTTTGCCCATCAGCTAATGTGCAGGGCTGGGAAGATGGTATCAGAGTTGGGAATAGGACCAGAAAGCTGAATCAGGGCAAAGAGTAGCTCCTGAATATGGGAAAAGTGTATAAATAATACCATGATGCCAACCTAACTTCCCTGGGCAGACGACCTCAGCAATGTGTCCTAGAACCACACTTCTTCAGAGCCCTGCCTAATAAAGGAATGCTAGAAAATAGGCCAGGGGTATGGATCAACCTGTCGACACCAATATCTAGCAGAGAAGCAATTACAGAAGTCAGACCACCCACCTTCTGCATCCCATAAAGATCTTTGGTCCATACTACCAGAAGGATAAAGAATAGGGAACTTTCCAGTGGAGGGGGATGGAATACAGAACTCCGGTGGTGGGAATTATATGGAATTGTACCCCTCTTATCCCATAATCTTGTCAATCATTATTAAATAACTAATAAAATTTTTAAAAGAAAGTCTTTCCATCTACTCTAAAGCACAGTAGCCAGCTCCTCTTTGCATGCCATACTCACCCATCATATCCTGGCACCCCAGGAATGAGTAACCACAAGAGGTGAATGATCCCAAGCAGGTATTTCATTCTTCTGTAAAAAGAGCTTGAAAAACCTGGGTCTCCCCTACAGACCAGCAGGCCATATGTCTCTAGGTACACCTAAGGGTTGCTTCCCACAACCAAGATAAGATAAGTCAGTTAGCGAACACCTCAACAGACAGAAATGGATATGAGTTGTCCCTTCATTAACTCCATCCTGTCCTCAAACAGCTTTTTCAGCAGCAGAAAACACTGCCATATTCCTTTTAATTTTTACTCAAAAAAACAACAACAAATTTGCAACAGGTTTTGATCCCACCAGACTGATAGGACGTGTCTTCTTAATCAAAGCCCTTGTATTCAGGAGTTGACCATCCATTCCTGCTGTTCCCTCCATATAGATATTGGGACGTAATTGGTGACATGTCTTCTGCTTTGGTATGGTGGGAACAGGTATTATTCAGAGGCTCCATTCTTTAATGCATTCTGTGGTTTTGTTTAGTGACTTTGTCCAATGCCTTCTTTTGTTCCGATAGACCACAGAACCAACTTTTTGACTCAAATGCAGGATTCTCTAAATCTAGGCAAAGCAAAAACAGTTAAAATTATTATTCATGATTTTTTTCTGCACTCCCTTTTACATAAAGGTATTGACCAGATATTCCACCACATTTTCAGATAAATCAAGGATATTCCTGAATTTTAGACAGTGACCAGCATATATAGAGATAAAATTACTGCTAGAGGTCCAGTTGTGTAAAATAACCTTTGTGTTTTTAATTATAGTTTTTACTGGTTTACACTATCATAAAGTTTTATGAGTATAGTTCCACACCCACATTATATATATGGGTTCCACTCCTTGTCACCCACAATCACCAAAGCTCCAGTGTTATTACCCTACTTCTCCCCTCAGTCTCCTGCCGGTCCAGCCATTTTCCTTCCCTCTGCCCTCTGATAAATAACATAGTTTTCAGAGTCTGAGAGTTAGTTTGATTATTTACATTACAACTTTGAAAGCTTTTGTTTGTTTCTAGCTACTTATGTTCCACATGTGAGAAAAACCATCTAGTAGTGTCTTTTATTAATTTCACTCAGTACAATCACCTCCAGTTCCACCTATATCTTCCTTCTTCTTCTAGCGTTTGCCCTTCTTCTGTAGCCAGTCAACAGCGTCAGGTTGAGCCTGATGTAAAGTTTCGAGACCTCCTTTGAATCTGGAGAGGTGGCAGTCGTTGACTATGTGGGTCATAGTCTGTCTGTAGCCTCAGGGGCAGTTCGGGTCGTCTCTGGCTCCCCAGCGATGGAACATAGCGGCGCACTGGCCATGGCCTGTTCGATAGCGATTGAGGAGGGCCCAATCATAACGTGTTAGGTCAAAGCCGGGTTGACGCTTGCAGGGGTCTGTGATGAGGTGGTTGTTCTTTACCTCAGCTGACTGCCAACTCTGTTTCCAAGAGTCTGGAACAGAGAAGTTCAGTGTAGGCGTAGGCGTATATCTTCCTAAAGCATTGTAATGCACTTTTCAAAACGTCAAAGTAGAATTCCACTAAGCACATCTCCTAGCTTCTTCTCCTCTTTCTCCTTCTCCTCTTCTTTCTTCTTCTTCCCTTCAGAGTTATTGCTGGGGCTTGATGCCAGCACTGTGAATCCACTGCTCCTGGTGGCCATTTTTTTATTTTACTAGATAGGACAGAGAGTAATTGAGAGGGGTGAGGCAGAGAAAGGTAGGCACCTGCAGACATGCTTGGCAGATTGTGAAGAATTCCCACTGCAGGTGGGGAGCCAGGGGCTCAAACCTGGATTCTTGAACAGGTCCTTGCACTTAGTACTATATGTGTTTAACCGTGTGCACCACTGCCCACCCCTCTACCAGATTCTTCATCTAGTATTCCATCAATGGCTGATGTAGGTCGATTTCACCTTTGGACTATGGTGAATAGTGCAGCTATCAGTTAAGAGGTGCATGTATCCTTTCATATTAGTGTTTTCATGTCCTTCAGACAAATGCTGAGGAGTGGGATTGCTGGTTCCTAGGGTATTTCCAGTCTTGTACTTTAAGCAACTTGTACTTTGCTTTCATAGACACAGTACCAGTTTGTATTTCCTCCACCAATGCACTAGAGTTCCTTTTTCTTCATACCCTTGTCAGCCTTGCTGTTTCCAGTCTTTTCCATGTAGGCCATTCTCACTGGTGTGATGTGATGTCTCATTGTAGCTTTAATTTACGTTTCAGTAAAGCAAATTCTATTGCAGAGAAGTAGAGAACTTAAACTGAACTTTAGTCATTTGGGGCCTCAGTTTAAACTCTTTGCTTTGCATTCATTCTTTCTACAAAAAAAGTGTAAGGACTTTGCTTTCCTTACCAGGCATGAATACAAAGATGAAACCATTCAAAGATGAATGAGGCAAACATTGCCCACCTCCATAGAATTCAAAGTAAACATGTGTGAACAGAATAAATAGGTGTACAGGCAACTAATACAATTTCAAGGAAAGAAAAATCAAAGTATGGTGGCAAAGGATGCTCATGGGTGCTTTGGATAGGCAGAGAGATACATACATAAAGAGAGAGAGAGAGAGAGAGAGCTCTTTAGACTGATTAAAGACAATTTTCTTTATTCCTTTTATTTTTTGTATTTTCTTATTTATAAAATGGAAATATGGATAAGACCATAGGATAAGAGGGGTACAATTCCACACAATTCCCACTGCCAGATTTCCATATCCCACCCCATCCCTTGATAGCTTCCCTATTCTTTATCCATCTGGGAGCATGGACCCAGGATCATTATGGGGTGCAGAAGATGGAAGGTCTGGCTTCTGTAATCGCTTCTCTACTGAACATGGGCGTTGGCAGGTCAATCCACACTCCCAGCTTCTCTCTCTCTTTCCCTAGTGGGACAGGGCTTTGGGGAGGTGGGGCTCCAGGACACACTGGTGAAATCCTCTGCCCAGGGAAATCAAGTTGGTATCATGGCAGCATCTAGAACTTGGTGGCTGAAAAAGCACTAAGATATAAAGCAGAATAAATTGTTAAGTAATTGTGAAGACTATAATAGATGAGATTTGGGGTCTCCATTTTGGAAAAAGCTAGTAGGTCTATTTTAGGTATATTCCAAGGGGCCCATGACTTTGCTACTTTTTGCCTGAGCCCAACAGTTAACATGCAGGTGGACCAAAGTTATTGTCTGGGAAGATGGTGTCAGAGTTGGGAATAGGACTAGAAAGCTGCATCAAAGCAGAGAATAATTTCCAAATACGGGAAAAGTATATAAATATTGTTAACTGCAAACCCCATTGATTTGATCTGGGGCCCATATTTAGCACAGGAGCCTGTGAACCTCTGCATTCCTGTAGGTTTGAGCTCACATTCTGTGGTCATGGCTAGAAACATTCTAGGCTGCACTAATTGCAGGACCCATCTCCCTCGAGTGGTAGAGTATGTTGGCCCAACCTCCCTTCATAGAATGGGGCTGTCCCTACCATTGTTGATCCACACTGAGGACAAAGTCTTATAGGGGCCCACAAAGGGGTACACTATGTTGTTCCTGATGGATATGACCAGTAACAGTGGAGAGAGGGATCTTCTAGAAGTCTAGTAATTTTAATAATGATTAACAAGACTATAAGATAGCGAGGATATAATTCCATACAGTTCCCATCACCAGAGCTCTGAGTCCCACCCCCTCCACTGAAAACCTCTCTATTCTTTATCCCACTGGGAGTATGGACCAAAGACTTTACGGAGTACAGAAGGTGGAAGGTCTTTTGTAATTGCTTCTCTGGTGACTGGACATGGACATTGGCAAGTTCATACATACCCCAAGTGTGTTTCTTTCTTTCCCTAGTGGGGTAAGGCTCTGAACAGGTGAAATTCTGGGACACATTGGTGAGGCCGTCTGCCTAGCATGGTCAGGATGTAATCAAAGCAATCATCTGCAACATTCCTATGGGGTGAGACATAGTCACACTGGTAATTTATTTTAAAAGCAAATCTAACACATTTGTTTATGAGATAAGTATCAAGTATAAGTTTATTACAGAGTTCAAGAACAACCCTTAGACTTGGGGATCAAGAAGGTCATGATAGGGAGTGGTGACATTCATAAGATAGAAAAAATTGCGGAAGGAGTCAGATTGAAAATATGTAATGTCAATAAATTTTTATAATACCCAAGAGTTGGAAACAACTGAAGAATGTGTGATAATGCAACAGTAGTGCACCAGAGTTATATGCCTGAAGCTCCAGGAGTCCCAAGTTCAATTCCTGGTACCACCAAACACTGGAGCTGAGCTGTGCTCTGTTCTCCCCCCCCCCCCAACTCCCTGCCGGCTCTCTGGCTCTCTAAAATAAATTGATAAGATGTGGCATATACACACAGTGGAATATTGCTCCATTATATTAAAAAAGGTGAAAACTTATAATTTATAATAACATACATGAAACCTAAAGGATATCATTTTTAGTGACATAAGTCATATAAAAAAGATAAATATTGAATGAATATATTCTTAGGTGGTAAAAAAGTAAATTAACAGACTACAGAAACACAAAAATAAACTATAAAAATAACTATTTGACTTTCATAAATTTGAAATTCTTAGTAGAAATCCAGGGAATGATCAAATGTACTTCAGCTAAAACAGTAAAGCTCAGAGGACTCTGGAGTTGAGTGCTCAGAATTGTGGCTTTTATTTTATTATTTTATTTTGTTTTGTTTTATTTATATTTTGCCTCCAGGGTTATTACTGGGGCTCAGTGCCTGCAGCACAAATCCGCTGCTCCTGGTGCCATTTTTTCCCATTATTGTTGCTGTTGTTGTTATTATTGTTGTTGTTGCTGCTTCTGCTGTTGTTGTTGGACAGGACAGAGAGAAATTGAGAGGGAAGGGGGAGAAAGAGAGGGAGAGAAACAGACAGACACCTGCAAACCTGCTTCTCCTCTTAGGAAGCCACCCCCCTGCAGGTGGGGAGCTGAGAGCTGGAACCAGGATCCTTTCTCTGATCCTTGCACTTCACACTATGTGCGCTTAACCCAGTGCACCACCACCTGGCCCCCAGACTTGAGGCATTTGGTGGTTGAAGTCATGAAGCTGTTAATTTAAGGTATGGATATATGTTTGCATGAGAATAATAAAGACTGAGTTTTGGGGTCAATCTAACAATAATATGTCTTTAAAATTTTTTATTATCTTTATTTATATATTGGATAGAGACAGCCAGAAATTGAGAGGGAAGGGGGTGATAGAGAGAGACACAGAAAGAGAGAGACACCTGCAGACCTGCTTCACCACTCATGAAGCTTTCCCCTGCAGGTGGGGACCAGGGCCTCGAACCTGATTCCTTGTGCTCTGTAACATGTGCACTCAACCAGGTGCTCCACCACCTGGCCCGGAATAATATGTCTTAATAGAAGAGGAAATCCAGTAACAAAGTGAGGAAAAACAGTCACTAAGGTATATGGAAATCTGAGAGACTATTGTTTTTTTAGAAACAATTGAGGAAAACATTTTCAGAAAGTAGGGACCAACTAAGCTAAGTGCTGTTTAGAAGTCAAGCCAGGGGAGTCCAGCAGTAGCGCAGTAATTAAGCGCACATGGCACAAAGCGCAAGGACCAGCATAAGGGTCTGGGTTGGAGCCCTCAGATCCCCACCTACAGGGTGGTCGCTTCACAGGTGGTGAAGCAGGTCTGCAGGTATCTGTCTTTCTCTCCCCCTCTCTGTCTTCCCCCTTCTCTCCATCTCTCTCTGTCCTATCCAACAACGGCAACAATAAAAATAACAAGGGCAACAAAAGGGAAAATAAATAAATAAATATAATAATTAAATAACAAAGTCAAGGCAGATGAGGATTGAGAACTACTATCTACATCCAGTAGGACAGAGGGTCCTCCTGGCCTTTGAAAAAGCAATTGCAGTCAACATGTGGCAAGAATAAAACCATGACTAGAGCTGGTTAAAGAAAGGGAGGAAAGTCAGAGTGAAGTAAATGAGTATAGGAAAGCTTAGATAGGTTGCTTAATATAATGGTGCTCACAAGAAACTTCATTATAAAGATATCGATGGGGTTTAAAGTCAGCAATATTTATATCCCTTTCCCAAATTTGGGAGCTACTCTCTTCCCTTATCCAGCTTTCTGTTCCTTTTCCAGTTATGATATCATCTCCCCCAGACAATAACTTGGATACACCTGCATATCAGATTTCAGGCGGGGGGGGGGGGGAGAAAAAGAAAAAAAAACTAGTATAGGCCTTTTGGAATATAACTAAAATATACCTACTAGTTATCTAGAAAATGGAGAATCCCCCCAACTCTTCATCTATACTATTCCAGCCTTTAGGTTCATGATTTTTCAACAATTTGTTTGGCTTTATATTTCATATTATTTATTTATTTATTTAAGAAAGGAGACATTTAAAAAATCATAGGATGGGAGGGCACAACTCCACACAATTCCCGCCACCCAATTTCCATATCCCATACCCTCCCCAATAGCTTTCCCATTCTCTATCCCTCTGGGAGCATGGACCCAGGGTCATTGAGGGTTGCAGAAGGTGGGAGGTCTGGCTTCTGTAATTGCTTCCCCGCTGAACATGGGCATTGACTGGTTGATCCATACTCCCAGTCTGCCTCTCTCTTTCCCTAGTAGGTGAGTCTGGGGAAGCAGAGCTCCAGGACATATTGATGGGGTCTTCAGTCCAGGGAAGCCTGGCCGGCATCCTGATGGCATCTGGAACATGGTGGCTGAAAAGAGAGTTAACATACAAAGCCAAACAAATTGTTGAAGAATCGTGGACCCAAAGGTTGGAATAGTGGAGATGAAGTGTTGCGGGGTACTCACTGCAAACTCTAGTGTACTTCTGCTTTCAGGTATATATTTGCCTTAGTTTATGGATCTGTGAACATATGCTCTATCTCCTGGAACCTGGTCTATATCTAGGTTTTGGGACTTTGTTAGGAAGTGAACCACCTGGGATGGAATTAGAGAATACTATGAAAGGAAAGGTCTCACGCGAGTGATGAAGCTGAAGGGTTGTCATTCCACACCTGAAGTCTCTGGACACAGTCTGAAGTGAAGCATGCTGGCGTGGCACTTGTTGCGTTGATTAAGTTTCAATCAGCGGATGCAATATTATTTGATCAGAATTGGGAGAAGCATATGGGAAAGTGGGCCCTACCCTAGGGTCCCAGGACTGGGCGAAGTTTAGGCTCTATAGTGGAAATGTGAGGTTCCTGCTGTCTTAGGGTTCAAGAAGACAATGGATAGTTACTGTTATCATCACATTATTTGGTAATTGGGTTAACTTTGAAAAGTCCCTTTGTTAGACATACAATCAATTTTCCCCCTCTCATATTAATTAAATAGTGATTTATATGACTACAATTTAATAGATGTGTACATGGCTTTGTATTTTAACTCTTTTTTCAGCCACCAGGTTCCAGACGTTAACATGATGCCGACCAGCCTTCCCTGGACAGACAATCTCACTAATGTGTCCTGGAGCTCCACTTCCCCAGAGCCCCACCCTACTAGGGAAAGAGAGAGGCAAGCTGGGAATATGGATTGACTTGTCAACGGCCATGTTCAGTGGGGAAGCAATTATAGAAGCCAGACCTTCCACCTTCTGCAACCCATAATGACCTTGGTTCCATACTCCCAGAGGGGATGGGATATGGAGGGGATGGGATATGGAGATCTAGTGGTGGGAATTCTGTGGAGTTGTACACCTCTTATCCTATGGTTTTATCAATGTTTCCTTTTTATAAATAGTTAAAAAATAAGATAGTTAATCAGTTCAGAAATCTTTCATTTAGATTTTATTGATATTCAGAACAAGGGGTTAAATGCAGCACCCACAAGACTTCCCCTCACTCAAATGTATGGCAGAGCAGCCATCTTTGTTGTTCTAACTGAAACCAGGGTTTTAATGGAACTGTGAGTGTCAGAGAAATGCAACTTGAAAGTTGAGAGTGTTTATATTCCATTCTCAAGCTTATTGGAGTAGGAATAATAGTGGACTAAAAGCAGAAGGCACAGATGATTTAAATAGGAAGCAAACTCGAAATAGATCCCTAATAGATTTGTAATTCCACGTAATTATTTATAATGAAAAGTAATACAAAAGTAAACACACAATAATGTGACCAAATAATATAAACTTGTGAGTGATTTTTTTAAAAAATATGTTTTAAGGACATTTAGCATTGTAACATAGGTTTCCTAATAGTCACTGAGAATTGGAATTCCCTCAGTTACCATGTCCAATTTCACTGTAAAATGTGGTCTCCTGCCAAAATACTGGCCAAAGATTCTTTTTATCTTTCTGCAACCTTGTAGAATGCAAGCAGTAACCTAGAGCACTCAAGGCCAATGAATTGGAACCATGAGATCCTCATTAACAAGGATGAATTATTATGACATCTTTCCTGGTGATTAGATCATTTCTTATCATTGTATTTTATAGCTTTCTAGTTAGTCACTCCAACACAATTTACTCACAATAATAATGTGTTTTATTATTGCTTTTTTATAGTTCCTATAGCAGTAAAATTTATTCTCAACTCTATTATTACAATATTTAACTACTAGAGGAATTCTTGTTTTTATTTGATTGTTTTGAACCCATAACAATAAAATTTACTCCCAAAAAATATTGCTGCAAGTTTTATGTTTTCTAAACTACTTGATAGAATGCCTGCAAGCACATGTGGTTCTGTAAAATGTATGTGAGAGGGCCTTGCCAAAATGTAAATATTATTCTTTTTAAAATGGGAATTAGTTCCTGTTGTGGTGTGAGACCATTGCTCATGGATAGCATGAGTAATAGATTATGAATGCATTAGACATTGGTGATTTAAAAGAACAGCTATATTTTAATTAGTAGAAATATCTATTTGAAAGATTAACCTCTGTATATTAGCTGACAACCACTAGACCACCTGCTTCACCCTTGGAATAATGTGCTCTAAGGAGAGAGGTTACTATGAACTGCTATCACTACAGATCAGGGTCATTTTGAAGGTTAAGAATTTAAATGACTTAGGATATGGAAAACACACAGCTAAGCCAATTTAGCTGCTTTCACTGACCCTGAGTCCTAGAATAAAACAGTGAACCCTATCACTTGCCATGCACCTTTTATGTCTAGAATACTGCATCCAATGACTGGGGCAAGAATTATAATGTACCCAATGGAGAAAAATACAGTAGGGCTCAAGTAAGGGATCTGTTATACTGGCAGATAGGTAGGATTAACAACTCAGCCTCAGCTGTGTCTTAGGTTGACTTATGGACAGAAGCAAAATGGGGGCAGATACAGCAGAGTTACAGGCTGGTTGTCACACAGAATTGTGGCCTACATAGCAGAAGAGTCAAAACATAGATATGGTTTCTCAGGTTGTACCAACTGCAGGTTGTAGTTCCAACAGGAACTTTTCTCCCCCTTTTGTTGTTTTTCACTGTTGTTATAGTTGTTATTGTTATTGATGTCGTCGTTGTTAGGACAGAGAGAAATGGAGAGAGGAGGGGAAGACAGCGAGGGGGAGAGAAAGATAGACACCTGTAGACCTGTTTTACCTCCTGTGAAGCGACTCCCGTGAGGGTAGGGAACCCGGGACTGGAACCAGGATCCTAATGCCGGTCCTTGCGCTTTGTGCCACGTGTGCTTAACCCACTGTGCTACCACCCGACTCCCGTTCCAACAGGAACTTTAAAAACTGTTGCTGTCATCCAGGGAAATAAGTGATTGGATAGACGGATGGACAGATGGACAAACAAAAGGATGGACAAACGAATGGATGGGCCTATGGATCCAAGAAGAAATGACTATATGAATGGATAATGTATTTGTGACTGTATCGATGTTCTTATTAGATGGCCTAAGTTCATTGACTTAGTCTAATCTCTCAGATATACAAAATGCACCTAACATTCTTTGACTGTTTGCCCTCCTTTGCTCATATATGGTAGCTGTGGAAATGTCCCCTACTAAGATCTATATTCAAGAGAGAAATTGCTACCAATCTGTGGCTCTGAGTGCTTTCAGCATATGATTTAATATTAATACTGAAACTTAATGTAACCTGAACACTTCCCAGTGAATGACCAAGCAAATAAATGTCACAAGGCCTCACCAGTGTATCAGTGTTAGATTCTTTCTTGAAGCTACACCACAACACAATGCTCTTTCTACTCCATTCTCCATCCCTCCCTTTCTCTTTTCATAGATTGAAAGCTCTCCTTGCACGTCCTGCTCACTTTTGCCTTCATAAGGATTATCCCCTCTAAGTTTCATTTACTTTCTATAATCTCTTTTCCTTTTAATTTTATATCTTGGCTGGCAACTACCTCTCATATGATCTGGCCTACATATCAGCCAGATTCCAGGACAAATGAAAATAAGTAACTGTGATTGGCCTTGAGTCATAGGAACTTTCTGGACTTTGTGGATAATTGTAGAAATAAAGCTAACATTTGGAAAAGTATGGCAATCTCACATGGCCAGACTAAACTCAGCCTGAAAACGAACTACATGTTAGCTAAATGGCACACCATACTAGCTGACTTAAAAAAAAAAGCTACAATTTTCTTTTTTTCTCATATTTTAATTTGTGATTAGTAGTAGGTTACAAAATCGTACGATTACAATGAACAATTCCATCACACCCACCACCAAGTTCTGCATCCCCCACCCTCTCACCTTCAAAAGATAACCACCGTATAAAAAAACACTGCTTGTTTCCATTTATTTATTATTTATTATTTTTGGTTTATTTATTTTATTATTTATTATTATTTGTTTCTATTGTTTCTATTTTTGTTTTTTTCAAATTCATGTGTATCCATTCTCTACCTTACACACATGAATAAACAATCTGGTAGTTGCCTTTCATCTCTGCTTATTTCACTAAACATAATCACCTCCAGTTCCGTCCATTTTGTTCCAAAGGACACAACATCGTCTTTTTGATTACAAAGTAGTTTTCCATGGAATAGATATCCTACAATAACTCTAGTTAGTCATCTGTTGACAAACATTTTGATTGCTTCTAGTCTTTGGCTATTGTGAGTAATTCAGCTATGAACATAAAGGTGTGAATGTCCCTTTGAATTACTGTTTGGGTATTCTTTGGACAAATGCCTAAGAGTGGTCTTTCAAAGAGGCTGCACTAGTTTGCATTCCCGGTGTAGCACAGTTCCTTTTTCTCCACAGCCTTACCATTTTCTCAGGTGTGAGATGGTATTTCAGTGTAGTTTTAACTTGCATTACTCTATTGATAAGTGAAGTGGGACATTTCCTCATGTGTCTGTGGGCCTCTTTTTTTTTTTTTTTTTGCCTCCAGTGTTATCTCTGGGACTCAGAGCCTGCACGACTAATCCACTGCTCCTGGAAGCTATTTTTCCACTGTTTGTTGCTTATCATTGTTGTTATTGCTCTCGTTGGATAGGAGAGAGAGAAATCAAGAGAGAAGGGAAAGACAGAGAGGGAGAGAGAAAGACAGACACCTGTAGACCTGCTTCATTACTTGTGAAGCAACTTCCCTGCAGGTGGGGAGCTAGGGGCTCGAACTGGAATCCTTACTCCTTAACCCACTTCACCAACGACCAGCCGCTGGCCATGTGTACCTCTTCTTTAGAAGACTGTCTAGTTCTTTGACCCTACTTTTTTTATTGGGTTATTTTTACTTTTTTTTTTTTGTAGATCTGTACAAATGCTGTACAGATATTTGGTATGAGTTGTCAACTACGTAGTGTGTAAATATCTTTTCACATGTTCTGGGTTTCCTGGTTACCCTTGTGTAGTTTGCTTTTGATGTGTAGAAGCTTCTTAGTTCCATGTAATCCCCTTTATTTACTCTTATTCTCATTTTCCCATGATGGGGGGAGGTTGAGTCTCCTAATATATCTTTGATATGAAGATCCTCCAAAGTTAAAGTTTTCTTCTATAAATTTTAGAGTTTCTAGCTTAATATATAAATGTTTGGTCCATTTTGATTTGACTTTGATGCATGGTGTTAAGTGATGCTCTAGTTTCACTTTTTTACACAGCGCTGTTCAATTTTCCCAGCACCACCTGTTGAACAGCTCTTCTTTACTCTCATTGAATGGTTTTTGTCCCTTTGTCATGTATGGCTATACATATGTGGGCTCATTTCTGGGCTTTTGATTCTGCTCCATTGATCCAAGTGTCTGTTTTTATTCCACTACCAGGCTGTTTGATTACTATTATTTTGTATTATAAGCTGAAGTTGGGGAGTGTGATGTCTTCATATTTTTCCTTTTTTCTCAGAAATGCTTTGGTACTTCTGGATTTTTGTGGTTCCACATAAATTTTTGGACAGGTTGTTCAGACAGAGAGAAATTGAGAGGGGAAGGAGAGATAGAAAGAGAGTGAGACAGAGAGACACTGAATTACCTGCTTCACTGCTTGAGAAGCATCCCCTGACCCCCACTCATGGGGAACAGAGAGCAATAGAATATTAGTAAGTGTTATCAATAGAAATAAATGCATTACCAGGTCCTGACAAGACATGAAGGGACTACAAATGCATACTAATAATTTTAAAAAGCCAATCTGAAAAGACTACATACTGTATTACAATTGTATGATATTCTGGGAATGATAAAAGTACAGACAGTAAGATCAGTAGTTGCCAGGAGGAAGAGAAAGATAAAAAGTAGAGCATAGAGGAGTGTTAGGGGAATGCAACTACTCTGTATGATACTGTAATGATGGCAATATTTCATTGTAATTTCTCCAAACCCATAGATTACACAACATTTTCTTCAGTGTTATGACCTATAAACTTTATGACCATCTTAGGTGACAGTGATGTATCAGGAAAGACTGAATTGAATGCAGGTACCATTCTGGCTGGAGATATTGACAGGAGATACTCACACATACACATATGGGAGCAGGTTTTAAACAATGTGAGAGAGCTGTTAACAAGCAATGCAGTGATAATCACTCTCTAGTAGGGAGATATATCAAATATGGTACACCTAAGGTGTACATTACAAAATGCTCAGGAGTCAGGTGCTAGTGCAGCGGGTTAAGCGCACGTGGCGCAAAGTGCAAGAACTGGCATAAGGATCCAGGTTTGAGCCCTGGCTCCCCACCTGCAAGGGATTTGCTTCACAGGCCGTGAAGCAGGTCTGCAGGTATCTCTCTTTCTCTCTCCCTCTCTGTCTTCCCTTCCTCTCTTCATTTCTCTCTGTCCTATCCAACAACAATGACATCAATAACAACAATAATAACTACAACAATAAAACAACAAGGGAAACAAAAGGGAATAAATAAATAAATACCAAAATGCTCTGTATAATTTTTAACTCAATAGAATTAAAAAAGTTATATAATGGAAGACAACATAATTCAAGTAAACTTCCTTCTCTTATCTGAATTTTACCCTAAAGTTACTGATCTACAATTTCTCAGTTATGTTTAATATATTCAACAATATGTTAGTACAGGTTATAGCATTCATTTTTGTATTTAAGAAAGGATTAATTAACAAAATTATAGGGTAGGAGGGGTACAACTCCACACAATTCCCACCACCCAATCTCCATATCCCACCCCCTCCCCTGATAGCTTTCCCATTCTCTGTCCCTCTGGGAGCATGGACCCAGGGTCATTGTGGGTTGCAGAAGGTAGAAGGTCTGGCTTCTATAATTGTTTCCCTGCTGAACATGGGCGTTGACTGGTCGGTCCATACTCCCAGTCTGTCTCTCTCTTTGCTAGTAGGGTGGGTCTCTGGGGAAGCTGAGCTCCAGGACACATTGGTGGGGTCTTCAATCCAGGGAAGCCTGGCCAGCATCCTGATGGCGTCTGGAACCTGGTGACTGAAAAGAGAGTTAACATATGAAGCCAAACAAATTGTTGAGCAATCATGGACCCAAAGCTTGGAACCGTGGAGAGGAAGTGTTAGGGAGGTACTCACTGCAAACTCTAGTGTACTTCTGCTTTCAGGTATATATTTTGCAGTAGTTTATGCTCTCTCTCACAGAAACTGGTGTATATCTAGGTTTTGGGACTTTGTTAGAAAGTGAACCACCTGAGATGAAATTAGAGTATACTATGAAAGGAAAGGTCTCACCCGAATAATGAAGCTGAAGGGTTGTCATTCCACATGTGAAGTCTCTGGACACAGTCTGAAGTGAAGCATGTTGGGGTGGCAATCGTTGCGTTGGTTAGGCTGTGATCAGCAAATGCAATATTATTTGATATGGATTGGGAGAGGCATGTGGGAAAATGGGCCCTATCCAAGGGTTCCAGGACTGGGGGAAGTAGAGGCTCTATAGTGGAGATGTGAGGTTCCTGCTGTCTTAGGGTTCCAAAAGACAATCCATAGTTAATGTTATCATCACATTATTTGGTAATTGGGTTAACTTTGAAAAGTCCTTTTGTTAGGGTTTGCTGTACAGTACCCAGTATCTTGTATATAGCTGTGCTATTGGTTGCTTCTGATCTACTTGGTCTAGGCTTTTGAGAGAGTCCGCATATCAATTGCACAGCCTATATATTAAAAAGATTCAGTTTGTGTTTTGAAAAACTTTGAGACATACGATTGATTTTCCCCCTCTCATATTAATTAACTACTGATTTATATGTCTACATTTTACTAGAAGTGTACATAAACACCATTCCCACCACCAAAAGACTGTGACCCATCCCTCCCACCCACTCCCACCCCCCACTGGCCCAGGAAGCTGCATGTCTACTCCTCACCACCGGGTTTTTACTTTGGTGTCCTACTTACAATTTGATCAGGTCCTGCTTTTAGTTTCCCTTTCAGATCTCCTTAGTCAACT
The DNA here is from genome assembly GCF_950295315.1 of Erinaceus europaeus. NCBI lineage: Eukaryota > Metazoa > Chordata > Mammalia > Eulipotyphla > Erinaceidae > Erinaceus > Erinaceus europaeus. The sequence continues at coordinate 27,362,029 of NC_080168.1, forward strand.
TCTGTTGATGAGTGGGATCATCCCATACTCATCTTTATCTTTCTGACTTAGCTCACTTAACATAATTCCTTCTAGCTCTGTCCAAGATGGGTCAATGAAGGTGGGCTCATTGTTCTTGATAGCTGCATAGTATTCCATTGTGTATATATACCACAGCTTTCTCAGCCACTCATCTGTTGTTGGGCACCTGGGTTGCTTCCAGGTTTTAGCTGTTATGAATTGTGCTGCTAGGAACATAGGAGTACACACCTCTTTTTGGTTGGGTGTTATGGAGTCCTTGGGGTATAACCCCAGGAGAGGAATTACTGGATCATATGGAAGGTCCATATCTAGCCTTCTGAGAGTTTTCCAGACTGCTCTCCACAGAGGCTGTACCAATTTACATTCCCACCAGCAATGTAAAAGGGTTCCTCTGTCCCCACATCCTCTTCAGCATTTGTTGTTGCTGTCCTTTTTGATGTATGCCATTCTTACAGGAGTGAGGTGGTATCTTAGTGTTGTCTTCATTTGCATTTCTCTGACAATCAGTGACCTAGAGCAGTTTTTCATATGTTTGTTAGCCTTTTGGATCTCCTCTGAGGTGAATGTTTTGTTCATATCCTCTGCCCATTTTTGGATGGGGTCATTTGCTTTTTTGGTGGTAAGTTTGCTGAGCTCTTTATATATGTTGGTGATTAGTGTCTTGTCTGATGTAAGGCATGTGAAGATCTTCTCCCATTCTGTGAGGGGTCTCTTTGTTTCTTTAATAGTTTCTTTGGATGTGCAGAAGCTTTTCAATTGGATGTAGTCCCATTGGTTTGTTTCTGCTTTAGTCTTCCTTGCAATTGGGTTTGATTCATCAAAGATGTCCTGAGGTTTAGGTGGGAAAGTGTTTCACCAATGTTTTCCTCTAGGTATTTGATTGTTTCTGGTCTGACATCTAGGTCTGTGATCCATTTGGAGTTGATTTTTGTTTCTGGTGAGATAAAGTGGTTCAATTTCATTCTTACAACCCAGTTTTCCCAGCACCATTTATTGAAGAGAGCCTCCTTTTCCCATTTAATCCTTTGGGCCCCCTTATCAAAGATTAGATGTACATAGGTGTGGGGATTTATTTCTGGGCTTTCAATTCTGTTCCACTGGTCTGTGTGCCTATTTTTGTTCCAGCACCATGCTGTTTTGATGATGATGGCTTTATAATATAGTTTAAGGTCTGGAAGTGTGATGCCTCCATTTCTGTTTCTTTTCCTCAAGATGGTTTTGGCTATTCTAGGTGTTTTCAGGTTCCAGATAAATGATTGTAGTGTTTGTTCTATTCTCTTAAAGAAGCTTGGTGGAACTTTGATGGGTATTGCATTAAATTTGTATATGGCTCTGGGGAGAATATTCATTTTGATGATATTTTTTCTTCCAATCCATGAGCATGGGATATCTTTTCATTTCTTGGTATCAGTTTCTATTTCCTTGAGTGGCGACTCATAGTTTTCAGCATACGAGTCTTTCACTTCTTTGGTCAACTTTATTCCTAGGTATTTGATTGATTTTGCTGAAACAGTAAATGGGAGTGATTTCTGGATGTCTTCTTCTTCAGTAGTGTTTTCATAAAGAAATGCCACTGATTTTTGTACATTGATTTTGTAGCCTGATACCTTGCTATATTGCCTAATAACTTCCAGTAATTTTCTGCTGGATTCTTTAGGTCTTTCTATGTATACTATCATATCATCTGCAAATAGTGAGAGCTTGACTTCTTCCCTTCCAATCTGTATTCCTTTGATTTCTTTCTCTTGCCTGACTGCTATGGCAAGAACTTCCAATACTATGTTGAAGAGTAATGGTGACAGTGGACAGCCCTGTCTAGTCCCTGATCTGAGGGGGAATGCTTTCAGCTTCTGTCCATTGAGTATGATGTTGGCTGTAGGTTTGCTATATATAGACTCCACTATCTTGAGGAATTTCCCATCTATTCCCATTTTTTGTAGAGTTTTGAGCATGAATGGGTGTTGGATTTTGTCAAAGGCTTTCTCTGCATCTATTGAGATAATCATGTGGTTTTTGGCTTTGCTTTTATTGATGTGGTGAATGACATTGATTGACTTATAGATGTTGAGCCAGCCTTGCATTCCTGGGATGAATCCCACTTGGTCATGATGAACAATCTTTTTGATATGTTGCTGTATCCGGTTGGCCGTGATCTTGTTTAATATTTTGGCATCTATGCTCATCAGAGAGATTGGTCTGTAGTTTTCCTTTTTTGTTCTGTCCTTATCAGCTTTTGGTATCAGGGTGATGTTGGCTTCATAGACGGTGGAAGGGAGTATCCCTGTTTCTTCAATCTTATGGAAAAGCTTAAGAAGTATTGGTACTAACTGTTTCCTGAAAGTTTTGTAGAATTCGTTTGTGAAGCCATCTGGTCCAGGACTTTTGTTGTTGGGGAGATTCTTAATAACAGTTTCAATTTCTTTGTCTGTGATTGGTGCATTTAGATTTTGTAGTTCTTCTTGGTTCAGTTTTGGAAAGTTATAGCATTCATTGTCAGCATCTCAGAGCAACCTTATATGGGCCAAGGGCAGAACACTGGGTTAGAAACCAGAAGCCTTGGCTTTAACTCTGGTTCTGCCATTTCTGAATAATTTTTTATTTGAGGAAAACTTCATGTGAATTCCTTCAAAAATAATTATGGCTTCCTGTTCAAATTTGTAGAGCCTATTGAATGAAGTAGTATATGTATGAAAGTCTCTAAAGATTATAAAAACCATCAAGTTATTATTGACAATAATCACAAAGATCTGTAACTAAATTATAGTTCTACATAGGATTCCTCTAACATGATAATCACACTCTACAGAGAAAGAAGAAACAAACACTTCAAGTAGAAAAAAAAAAGTGAATTTTTTCTCTTTTATCATAATATTTATGAAACTGACTACAAGATTTTTAGTAGTGATTTGATACTGTTTTACAAAATTATAAGGTAACGAAGGCACAATTCCACACCATTCCCACCACCAGAGTTCTGTGTCCTCATTCCCTCCACTGGAAACTGAAGTGGTTCTACCAATGCCACAGATATGGGATGATTATTATTTATTTATTTTTATTTGTCCTTTTTTTCTTTTTTAAAATTTTTCTTTATTTTCCTTTTTGTTGCCCTTGTTGTTTTTCATTGTTGTTGTAATTATTATTATTGTTACTGACGTTGTCATTGTTAGATAGGACAGAGAGAAATGGAGAGAGGAGGGGAAGACAGAGAGGGAGAGACAAAGAGACACACCTGCAGACCTGCTTCACCGCCTGTGGAGGGAACCCCCTGCCCATGAGGCCGCTGCCCTACCGCCGGCTCCTGTCCACACCCCCCCCCCCCACGGTCCTGCCTTGTTTTCCTTTCTATGTGACACCTATACCTGTAACTGCTTCTGAATGCCCTTCCTTTTTCCCTCTTCTCTCTCTGGGTCCTGATGGAATTGGGTTTCAGAATCCTCTGATCATAGACCAAAATTCTTTATATGGTGCAGGAGGTGGAAGATCTGGCTTCTGTAACTGCATCTCTGTTGGACATGGATGTTGGCAGGTTGATCCATATCTCCAGACTGTTTCTAAAGATTGTCTTAAAGGCAGAACAGGACATGCCTTTTACTTTTATAAATATTATAAAAACATATTGTTGAATGCATATCTGAAATACAGCTATTATTGAAAATGAAATTTAATTTAGTTACAGAAATAGACAACATATATAGGGGCCAGGCGGTGGCACACCTGGTTAAGGGCACACATCACAATGTGCAAGGACCAAGCCCTTGTTCCTCACCTGCAGGGGGGAAGCTTCATGAATGGTGAAGCAGGGCTGTAGTTTTCTGTCTCTCTCCCTCTCTATCTCCCCTTTCCCTCTCAATTTCTCTCTGTCTCTACACAATAATAAAAAAAATAAAATACTTTTAAAATTTTTAAAAAGAAATAAACATGTATAAACTATATAATAACACTTATAAAGTGAGAACTTATTCCAGAAAAGTTAACTTCACTTGGAAAATAGCCTTAATAAAATGCAATTCTTGGGGGCCTGGTGGTAGCACAGCAGGTTAAACGCACACGAAGCTAAGCACAAGGATCAGTGCAAGGATCCCGGTGTGAGCCCTTGGTTCCCCACCTGCAAGGGGGTAACTTCACAAGCTGTGAAGCAGGTCTGCAGGTGTCTATCTTTCTCTCCCCTCCTCTATCTTCCTCTCCTCTCTCAATTTCTCTCCATCCTATCGAACAATGATGACAGCAACAACAATAATACTAATAACAATCGTAATAAACAACAAGGACAACAAAGGGGGAAAATGGCCTCCAGGAGCAGTGGATTCGTGGTGCAGGCACTGAACCCCAGAAATCACCTTGGAGGCAAAAAATAAATAAATCAAATGTAATTCTTATATTCTGTTCCCATCAATTTTCTTGTGTCTCTAAAATAATTTCTGTAAAAGAAAGGAGAGTCCTACATTATTTCATAAGTTGTGATTTATTTACTTTAATGTCTATTTATTATATCCCCCCTATTTATTATTTTATAGAGACAGAGATAAATTAAAAAAGAGGCAAGAGAGGGAGAAAGCAAGAGATACCTGCAGCACTGCATCACCACTTAGGAATCTTCTCCACAACAAATAGGGGCCAGCGGCTTGTGTCTGATAACATATACATTCTACCAGGTGTGCCACCACCTAGCTCCAAGCTGTGATTAATTTTATGCATAAGGACATAATTGTCACTAAAACTATTATGGCATTGTGGAAGCCAAATGCAATTTTGATTTTGATTTTTTGGCCACCAGGGTTATCACTAGGGCTTATTGCCTACGTGACAACACCACCATTCCCCACAGAAACCCCCAACCCCCTTTCTATTTATTTATTTATTTTCTGATAGATTCGGAGACCAGTAGAAAGGGGCAGCAAGGGGGACAGAGACGAGGATAGATAGCAGCAACACTGTTCCATCACTTGTGAAGTCCCCTCACAGCTGGGAACTGGGGACTTAAACCACACGGGTCCTCATCCATAGTAATGTGTGGGCTCTACCAGATGTGGCCCCGCTCGATACTTTTTCTAAGTTATTTCTTTATGATTACTAAATTGCAAAATTGTAAGATAATGTGTATAATTCCACCACACCCACTACTTCTTCTTCTAGCGTTTGCCACACCCACTACTAAAGTTCTGTATCTCAGAACTAGTTCTCACAAGTCTTCAGAATTGTTTGCTTGTTTCTGTTTTATTTTCTATTTTTTTTCAAGTTCATGTGTATCAGATCTCTAAATTCCACATATTAGTGAATACTTTTTAAAAGTATGGCCTTTTAGTTCTAGGAGTTTCTCCTTAGCTTCTTTTCTATCTACAAATCATGTTTCCAAATTAATCCAGCCAGGGGATAGGGACTCCTTAAACTAGATACTGGAAAAATAAATTCTAATGTAAAAATCAAGACTGATATCAAATTCATATTTATTTAATACTTTAATCTAAGAGAGACCCAGTGAAATATTATAATCAACCCCCCAAATTCAATGAATATCAGATATATATATAAAGTGAAGTGAATTTATAAATACATGCAAAATTACTTACTTGTGCTTCATTTGAACATTATTTATTTGAATTACAATAGACAAGAATCAATTGGGTTACTCATTTTACAAAGTGTAGTGAGTTACAAAATAGACTGAGACAATGAAAGCCAAAGATAGCCACAAACAGCACACCAAACAGTGTCTACGTTTTCCATTATGGTTGCCCCATAATCTTTGTGGTTCATTACAGTGCTTTTCACAGTTTTCTCTGACAGCATTCAGTATGTTTGTGGTTTATTGATTGTTGGGACAAATAAAAGAGTTATGTAAAGAGTAAGTGAGAAACTTTGCTTAGTTGGGAATTTGAGTGAGATTAATTCAGCTAATGCTATCTTCAAATAACTGCAGTCGACATGAAGCCAAAATTCGAGTTTCATCTGAGGTAGTCCAGATTTCTCAGAAGTCTGTACACATTTTAATAATAAGGAAATTAAATTTCCATTATTTCTTGGAATGGTATTATCATCCATTTGGCCAAACTAGAAAGTGAAGGGAATATTCCCCAAGGAGCTCAACTGAGTTTGTGAAAAAACAAGGAACAATTTCTAATTGAATGTTCTTTAGATATATGTAATACCCCAATTCAATTTCCCACCAACCATCTTTAACCCTGTGTCTTTTTATGAAAAAGTTAAAGTGGAGAAAATCAACAGGACTTGCCCAGATAAAGGCATGAATTTGAACCAGATCCAGTTTTTTGTTAAGATGCGTAAACTTCCCACAGTTTAAGGTTGTAGAAAATCCCACAGCTTAAGGTTGTAGAATAGGTTAGTTCACATTTCAGTGATTTTCAAGAAGTTTCAAATTTGTATCCGTTATAAAATGGCCATGTTATCTTAAAGGAAAAGATATTGATTGCTATCCAATATGCTCTACATTTATTCTAGAATATTCAGCAGAACACCTGGAAATTATGTGTTTTTTTTGTTTATTTGTTTTGTTTTTTCCACTAGGGTTATCCTTGGAGTTTCTGGTAGGCTTTTATCCTTCACTCCCACTTTTTCCCCCATTCATTTACTTAACAGAGGGAAGTACAGGATAGGAGATAGAGAGGGAAAGACAAGGAGAAACACCTAAACTACTGTTCAGTGCTGATGAAGATTACCCCTCCAGATGAAGACTAGTGTTTAAACCCAGGTTCTCAACCTTGGTAATGTCTGTGTTCCACTGGATATGATACCAATTCCCCACCCTCCACATCCCCCCCACCCACCTCCCTCACCCATTGATCACCAAGTTTACTAATACTTTAAAACTTCAATCAACGTGATCCACCACATCAACAAAAGCAAGACCAAAAACCACATGGTCATATCAATAGATGCAGAGAAAGCCTTTGACAAAATACAACATCCCTTTATGATCAAAATACTACAAAAAAATGGGAATAGATGGGAAATTCCTGAAGAGAGTGGAGTCTATATGTTAGCAAACCTACAGCCAACATCATACTCAATGCTGAAAACCTGGAAGCATTTCAGGTACTAGACAGGGCTACCCACTATCATCACTATTATTCAACATAGCACTGGAAGTTCTTGCCATAGCAATCAGGCAGGAGCAAGGAATTAAAGGGATACAGATTGGAAGAGAAGAAGTCAAACTCTCACTATTTGCAGATGACATGATAATATACATAGAAAAACCTAAGGAATCCAGCAAGAAGCTTTTGGATATCATCAGGCAATACAGTAAGGTGTCAGGCTACAAAATTAACATTCAAAAGTCGGTGGCATTCCTCTATGCAAACACTAAGTTAGAAGAAGTTGAAACCCAGAAATCAATTCCTTTTACTATAGCAACAAAAACAACAAAATATCTAGGAATAAACCTAACCAGAGAAGTGAAAAATGTGTATACTGAAAATTATGAGTCACTAATCAAGTAAATTGAAAAAGACACAAAGAAGTGGAAAGATATTCCATGTTCATGGGTTGGAAGAATTAACATCATCAAAATGAATATACTACCCAGAGCCATCTACAAATTTAATGCTATCCCCATCAAGATCCCAACCCCATTTTTTAGGAGAATAGAGCAACTGCTACAAATTTTTGTCTGGAACCAGAAAAGACCTAGAATTGCCAAAACAATCTTGAGAAAAAAGAACAGAACCGGAGGCATCACACTCCCAGATCTCAAATTGTATTATAGGGCCATTGTCATCAAAACTGCTTGGTAATGGAAAATGAATAGACACACTGACCAGTGAAATACAATTGAGAGCCTGGAAGTAAGCTCCCACACCTAAGGACATCTAATCTTTGACAAAGATGCCCAGACTATTAAATGGGGAAAACAGAGTCTCTTCAACAAATGGTGTTGGAAAAAAATGGGTTGAAACATGCAGAAGAATGAAACTGAACCACTGTATTTCACCAATTACAAAAGTAAATTCCAAGTGGATCAAGGACTTGGATATTAGACCACAAACTATCAGATACTTAGAGGAAAATACTGGTAGAACTTTTTTTCGCATAAATTTTAAAGACATCTTCAATGAAATAAATCCAATTACAAAGAAGACTAAGGCAAGCATAAACCTATGGGACTTCATCAAATTAAAAAGCTTCTGCACAGCTAAAGAAACCACTACCCAAACCAAGAGACCCTTCACAGAATGGGAGATCTTTATATGTCATACATCAGACAAAAGGCTAATAATCAAAATATATAAAGAGCTTGCCAAACTCAACCACAAGAAAACAAATAACCTCATCCAAAAATGGGGAGAGGACATGGACAGAATATTCACCACAGAAGAGATCCAAAAGGCCAAGAAATACATGAAAAAAAAAAACTCCAAGTTTTTGATTGTCAGAGAAATGCAAATAAAAAGAACAATGAGATACCACTTTACTCCTGTGAGAATGCCGTACATCAGAAAACGTAACAGCAGCAAGTGCTGGAGAGGTTGTGAGGTCAAAGGAACCCTCCTGCACTGCTGGTGGGAATGTACATTGGTCCAACCTCTGTGGAGAACAGTCTGGAGAACTCTCAGAAGGCTAGAAATGGACCTACCCTATGATCTTGCAATTCCTCTCCAGGGCATATATCCTAAGAAACACAACACACCCATCCAAAAAGATCTGTGTACACATATGTTCTTAGCAGCACAATTTGTAATAGCCAAAACCTGGAGCAACTCAAGTGTCCAACAACAGGTGAGTGGCTGAGCAAGTTATGGTATACACAATGGAATACTACTCAGCTATTAAAAATGGTGACTTCACCATTTTCAACAGATCTTGGGTGTATCTTGAAAAAATTGTGTTAAGTGAAATAAGTCAGAAACAGAAGGATGAATATGGGATAATCTCACTCTCAGGCAGAAGTTGAAAAACAAGATCAGAAGAGAAACCACAAGTAGAACCTGAACTGGAATTGTCGTATTACACCAAAGTAAAAGACTCTGGGGTGGGTGGTGGGGAGAATACAAGTCCAAAAAGACTGACAGAGGACCTAGTGGGGGTTGTATTATTATATGGAAAACTGGGAAATATTATGCATGTACAAACTATTATATTTACTGCCACATGTAAAACATTAATTCCTCAATAAAGAAATTAAAAAAAAATAAAGTGCTTCTCCATTAAGGTTTACCCTTCCTAAATACACTTGGAACCTTTCTAACACAGGTCAATAAACTTCTTGGAAATGTTCAGATGAAGAAAGCAGGTCCCTCCATTGTTCCAACTGACCACCAGTTGACCCTTAGAGAGAGACTCTCTCAGTTAATTATAAGAGCCTAAGTGCGTAGTTCCCAGAAGAAGCACTGGTAGATAAGTCAGTCCAAATCGTCAGTGATGGACTTGAGTAGGGCAAAAATATATATATTTTTAATATTTGTTTATTTATTCCCTTTTGTTGCCCTTGTTGTTTAACTGTTGTAATTATTATTGTTGTTATTGATGTCGGCGTTCTTGGATAGGACAGAGAGAAATGGAGAGAGGAGGGGAAGAGAAAGATAGACACCTGCAGCCCTGCTTCACAGCCTGTGAAGTGACTCTGCTAGGGGTTGGGAGCCAGGGGCTTGAACGGGATCTTTACACAGGTCCTTATGCTTTACGCCACGTGTGTTTAATCCATTGCACTACCCGACTCCCAAGGGCACAAACATTAAACGACTACATTTTGGGATCTGATGTATTATCTATCATATGTTCTTTATTATTATTTTTAAGTATTTACTTATTTTATTCTCTTTCGTTGCCCTTTTTTATTGTTTTAGTTATTGTTGTCATTGTTGGATAAGACAGAGAGAAATGGAGAGAAGAGGGCAAGACAGAGAAGAGGGGTAAAAGAGAAAGACACCTGCAGACGTGTTTCACCACCTGTGAAGCGACTCTCCTGCAGGTGGGGAGCCGGGGCTCGAACCGGAATCCTTATGCTGGTCCTTTGCATCACCTGCGCTTAACCCGCTGTGCTACCCCCTGACTCCTGCAATCTTTATTTTTAATAGTAACTTTTTGTTATGTTAATCATATGACTTTCCCATTCAGAGAGAAATATGCTGCTTCTTAGACTTAACTCTATTCAATATTTGATTTAACAGACATGTCTTTCTTGATGGGAGAAGTAAACTTTCCTTATTTTTATGCCATTTAAGTCATCAGTTCACTTGGAACTTAATGACCTTTTTCTCCACAGTAACATTCAATAGGACATCCTTTATCATACAGCAACTCCTTTCTCAGTTCTTAGATTTCATCTTTATTTTCAGGTACTTATTTCATATAATAAACTAGTTGTATTTTCAGGAATTTCCTTTATATTTCAGTAGTATTTTTTCTTTTAAAATTTAATAATATGTTGTACTACAAATTGATTAACATGGAAGACACTGATAATGTACTATTTATAAAATTTGCTTGCAATACTGTAGTTAATGGAGGCTCTTTGTATACCAGAGAGCAGTTTTTCCTCTCTGCTAAATTTCCATCTCTTTTCTTCTTCCTTCTGGCTCCTTCAAATGGTTTTTCTTTTTTTTTATTTATTCTTTATTTAAGAAAAGATAAATTAACAAAACCATAGGGGAGAAGGGGTACAACTCCACACAATTCCCACCACCCAATCTCCATATCCCACCCCCTCCCCTCATAGCTTTCCCATTCTCTGTTCCTCTGGGAGCATGGACCCAGGGTCATTGTGGGTTGCAGAAGGTAGAAGGTCTGGCTTCTGTAATTGCTTCCCCGCTGAACATGGACGTTGACTGGTTGGTCTATACTCCCAGTCTGCCTCTCTCTTTCCCTAATAGGGTAGGTCTCTGGGGAAGCAGAGCTCCAGTACACATTGGTGGGGTCTTCAGTCCAGGGAAGCCTGGCCTGCATCCTGATGGCATCTGGAACCTGGTGGCTGAAAAGAAAGTTAACATACAAAGCCAAACAAATTGTTGAGCAATCATGGACCCAAAGGTTGGAATAGTGGAGAGGAAGTATTGGGGGGGGGGGGTACTCACTGCAAACTCTAGTGTACTTCTGCTTTCAGGTATATATTTTGCACTTGTTTATGGATACGTGTGAACATATGCTCTACCTCATGGAACCTTGTGTATATCTAGGTTTGGGGACTTTGTTAGAAAGTGAACCACCTGGGATGGAATTAGAGAATACTATGAAAGGAAAGGTCTCACAGAGTAATGAAGCTGAAGGGTTGTCATTCCACACCTGAAGTCTCTGGACACAGTCTGAGCTGAAGCATGTTGAGGTGGCAATCGTCGTGTTGATTAGGTTGTGATCGGCTGATGCAATATTATTTGATATGGATTGGGAGGGGCATGTGGGAAAGTGGGCCCTATCCTAAGGTTCCAGGACTGGGGGAAATAAAGGCTCTGTAGTGGAGATATGAGGTTCCTGCTGTCTTAGGGTTCAAAAAGACAATGGATAGTTAATGTTATCATCACATTATTTGGTAATTGGGTTAGCTTTGAAAAGTCCTTTTGTTAGGGTTTGCTGTATAGTACCCAGTATCTTGTTAATAGCTGTGCCACTGGTTGCCTCTGATCTACTTGGTCTAGGCTTTTGAGAGAGTCCGCATGTCAAATACACAGCCTATATATTAAGAAGACTCAGTGTGTGTTTTAAAAACTTGGAGACATACAATTAATTCTTCCCCTCTCATATTAATTAACTAATGATTTATATGATGACACTTTACTAGGAGTGTACATAAACACCATTCCCACCACCAAAAGACTGTGTCTCATCCCACCCACCCACCCCCACCCCCCACCGGCCCAGGAAGCCACATATCTACCCCTCACCACAGGGTTTTTACTTTGGTGCCCTATCAAATGTTTTTTTCTTGTAGTTATGCCCTTCTTGTCATTCTCTACCTAACTGTGCTTTCTGAGAGAAAGAATAAAACATCTCTTCTTTTAGTTGAGTTCTCAGTAGATGCTCAGTCAATAGAATGTTGTGAAGTTTAATTATCACAGAAAACTTGACTATGTTGAGTATTCTGAACCTGTCATCATTTCTCTTCTGTAAAGTCCCCAGACCTGTATAAGCCTTCTCTTGTTACCTGATCTGATATTATCTAAAAAGAGTATTGGGAAAATGGAAAGGGGGAAATCCTGGGTGACATAACAAAAAGCAAACAAATAAATAGGACGTCAGTAGATAAAGGTTATAATTGCTAGCAAAATCAATTGTTATTAGACTTGGAGACTGTTTTCAGGTCAAAGTTAGCCTGCCCTTATGTGCTAAACCCAGATTCTACAAAGATGGGGCCGTACTAGGAAACATATCTACTTCCAAAGTCATGGTAATAAGTGTGACTAAAAGCTGTGAAAGATATAAATTTTAGCCACATAGTAGTGTAAATCTCATTGCATCTACTTTTAAGAGGGGTGAGCTGTATGAATCTAATGTCAATATTGTCTTTTAAAAAAAAATCCCATGCAAGAGGATCTGCATAAGGAACCCAGTTTGAGCCCCCTGTCTCCCCACCTGCAGGGCAGTCATTTCACAGGTGGTGAAGCAGGTCTGCAGGTGTCTCTTTCTCTCCCCCTCTCTGTCTTCCCCTCCTCTTTCTATTTCTGTCTGTCCTATCCAACAACAATGCCAGCAATTACAACACCAATAATAACAACAATGACGACAATAAACAACAAGGGCAACAAAAGGGGAAAAAATCCTAATGTCTTATTCTCTCCTCTACTCACAAATGAGTTTTCCACTACAATCTATTTGTGATTCAAACTCCACCCCCCCTTAGCCTGAATGAAGGTAACTGTGTTGTGAAAATAGCACTGAGAAGTAGGTCTTTTTGTTGTTATTATTATTGATTTAATAATGATTGACAAGACCATAGGATAAGAGGTACCACACAATTCCTACCACCAGAGTTCTGCATCTCATCCCCTCCATTGGAAGCTTTCTTGTTCTTTAACCTTCTGGGAGCATGGACTCAGGATCATTATGGGGAGCAGAAGGTGGAAGGCCTGGCTTCTATAATTGTTTCTCTGCTGGATATGGGCGTTGCCAGCTCGATCCACTCTCCCAGCCTGTGAGAAGTAGATCTCAAGGGCCATGAGCACATCTGAAACTGCCAGCATAACAGCCCAGCCCAGTCTCACCACTAATGCTTCCCACAAGCACTCCACTCCCACGGCCTCATCTCAATGTTTTCTTTGTTGTGCCTTGGGCCACATCCCAAGTTTAATCCAACCCAACCCTTGGGGAACAATGTATCAGCAAGGCTCTTGCCAGGACCCTTAACACCATCACCCTTGCTCCACCCACCCTGCAAATGTTCTAAGCACTCCAACTCCTTTGTATCTTCTTTCTCCTTTTCTTCTATATTCTGTCTTCTGAGAGCTATGAGAGAAATTTTCAACTGCGATATTACTGAAGCTTATTCCATCCGTACTTACTGAGTATTAACTATGTACTGGAAATAGTGGAAATAGTGAAGGATACCAGACTCCAAAGAACACAACAATAAAGAAATGGGGTCTACTCTTCTTCAGAGGATGGCAGCTGATGGGGTGAGATAGCTCGACAATCTACCTTAACAGTGAAAGATGGAAATATAGAGTCATAGGAAACTACCACATGTAGAGATAAAGGAGGTAAGGAAGACTGAATTACTTCAGACTTGTGGTTTTCAACTCCCCCACGGCCCTTGGCACCACTCAGTAATCCTTCTATAGCTGTCTGGTCAACCCTGTTTTGATCTAAATGAAAGAACCTCAAAAAAATGGCTCTCTTCAAAATCCCTATTCACTCTTGCTGAATTTATCTCTCTGAAGATGAGTCAGTCTATAACTATTTTAAGGAAGTCCAGCCCATATTTACAGATTCTGAGCTTTCCCTACTATTCCTCTCTCAACTCAGTAGAAATGGTGCCTTCTTTTGCTCCTCTTGCTCCATTCCCTCTCAGTTGATCTGCACCCAAGATCTTAAAATTGGTTTCATTTTCCTCTCTTATTTTCTTTTTGTGTTCAAACTCTTCCATTTAATTATTCAACTCACCACTAGTTAATGTACACAAATAACTCACAAAAAGTGAAGTCCACATACATTTTAAGAGAGTATAACCTGAATGACTTTACCAGTTTCCAGATTTAAACCAATTGAATCAGATGAAAAACACAGCTGTTTATAAATGTTTCCCTGCACCTTGCAGAGTATTCCAACCCTAAACTACCCTGATCTCCATGCATATGTGAGATGTTCAGTGAAGTTAAATGGGAGTGGGTTTTTCTTACATGTGTGCATGAAGAAGCGGTATTTGTTGCTTGTTGCAGCTGCCTTGCTAGAGGCCTGCCTCTCCCAGACCACTCCCAACCTCGTCGAGGTTCTGTCACTTGCCAATGGAGAGCTACTGGGGTGGCTGTCTCCAGTTCTCCAGCTTCTAGAGATTGCAGCTAACTTTACAGAAGCTGGCTGATTGTTGGCTGAACTAAAGCTTTGTGCTGTATTGCAGTTGGTTCTGCCTGCCAATGTTCTAAATGTGGACACTTTACACTGTTACTTATCAAAGTCTCTTGAAGACTGTGATGTGAGCAGAAGGAAGGCAATAGTCCTATCTCTCTGTCATGATGCCAACCAACTTCCCTGGGCAGACAACCCCACCATGTGTCCTGAATCCCCACTGAGCCCCGCCCTACTAGGAAAAGAGAGAGACAAGCTGGGAGTATGGATCAGCCTGTCAACGCCCATGTTCAGCAGGGAAGTAATTACAGAAGCCAGACCTTCCACTTACTGCACCCCATGATGTCCTTTGGTCCATACTTCCAGAGGGATAAAGAATAGGAAAGCTATCAGGGAAGGGGAGGGGATACCGAGTTCTGGTGGTAGGAATCGTGTGGAATTGTATCCCTCTTATCTTATGGTATTTGTCAGTGTTCCCTTTTTATAAATAATTTTTTTTTTAAAGTCAAAGAGCAAGTATGCCCACTCCTCTGTAACAGACCTGATGTCTGAGTAACTCCACGCCATTCTATGCACGTTACACTCTTTGCTGATGCCTTATCCAGAACACAGTTCCTTGAAGACCCCTCTCAGAGGCAGTCCTGTCCAGTGCTCCAGCCTCTGCTTGCACACCATCAATCAAGTCTGATTTAATATATATCTTTATCCCCACTGTGATAAGCTCACTGAAATTTTTCATAGATCTTCAACCTTCTGCAAATCAGTGGTGCCAACAGATAGTTGGGTGGGAGAAGGCTGTCACAACTGAATATATTTATAGTGGAGGAAAAAATGTCCTTCAACCTTCTAAATAGGTCCCTGGCTGGGTCTGAAAATGAACTTGACAAAGATAGGTTAGCGGTAGAAAAGCATGTACATTTTCACTGATTTAACACTAGCCTGCAATATTATAAGATTTTAGGGATTTATTTCACACCCATGTGTCTGTACAGAACTCATTGGATCCACTACTAAAGTTCCCATGCATAGACATGTATTTGATAAGTTATATGTGACATAAGAGCCTTCATAAAGAATAAAGAGCTGGGCAGTGGCAATCAGTAATGCACATGCTACCATGCATGAAGAGGCAACTTCACAAGTGGTGAAGTAGGCTGCAGGTGTTTCTCTGTATTTCTTCCTCTCTATCCCTTTCTCTCATCTCAATTTCTCTCTGCCCTATAAAGTAAAGAAAGGCAGAAAGTAACCTCCAGGAGTGGAGGGTTCTTCATGGATTCACCAACACCCAGAAATAACCCTGGTGGCAAAATGAGGGAGAAGATACAAAGGAGGAGGAGGTGGTGGTGGAGGAAGAGGAAGGGAAAGAAGATGATGTGGAAGAGAGAGAAGGAGGAGGAGGAGAATGGTTTATATGAGGGTTTTATGAGCCGTTTCAGGGAGAAATGTTGAACAAAACATAGAATGGGCTTATTTCTGTCATTTTCCCCTAACTCATTCAGCATCAGTATTCAAGATGCCATGCTTTGGAGTAACAGTTTCCAAAAGCCATCATATCCCTACATAAGTACTGGAATGGTCACACCTCTATCCAGAAAATGAAATAGCACTCCTCACTCACTCTTCTGCATCTTGTCCGAGCTCCTGCTTATCTCTTCACATTCACACTCTTTGAAGGAATTTTCTATATTCTTTGCCTTCTCACTGTGTATGCATTTTTAGAGCTTAATTTTGTTCTTCTTTTAAAATAGAGGTATACTTACATGGTTGCAAGTTTAAAATGTACGCAAAGCTGCCGCTCTCTACTAAATGTTCAACCACAAAAACAGTTTCCTGTGTATCCAATCAGGGACATTCTGTTAAATATCAGCTAAAACAAATCAATTTCCTTCTTTTAAAAATAATGAATACATTCTGTATCTACATACATACTCTTTCCTGCTTACTAGGGTACTTTTGGGATCAGTTCCTAACAACAAGTAAAAAAAGCCCGTTTGGAGTTTTGGGCTCACTGAGACTGCAGAAAATTTTTTTGCATATTTGTGCTTCAAGTTATTTAGCTAGTCTCATATTGCTGTATTTCAAGCTGTTATCTCTCTCTCTTTCTCTCTCTCTCTCCTCAAGTAAAATTTGATTTTTTTTAAATGAGGGTTCCCACTGAGACATCAAAGTACTACATTCCAAAGTGGATGTGATGTGAAAAAAAATTAAATTCTAAAGGTGAAAAACCAGTTTTGTGAGTAAACTTCTCATTTATAAGAGGACATAAGAGGTATGTACTTTAGCCATTAGGGAGCATTCTGGAGACCTTATGCTTGGGCAATGGATCCTGTCTCCCTCTGGGGTACCACTAGAGATGTTGAAACTTCATTTCATAGCAAAGAAACTTCAAGTTAACAGTCTAAAGAGTTTCAGGTATGGCCATACGTCCCATGTAGGAAACCTAGAGGGCAAATGATTTGTGGGTGGAACCTGTTCAGCATTTGGAAGAAGCAGCAACAGCACAGAAGTCTGGAATCCAAGATTTGGTGTGTGCATACGATAGGCGTAGACAAATTGCTTAATACAGGATGTGGCAATCTTCAGTATTCCAAGCAAAAAAAAAAAAGTGTGCAATGTCAGATTTTGTTTAAGGGGTATGTCTGGAAGAAAATTGCAGTAGAACTGAAGCCAACATTCATAAGGGTCTAAGAAAACATCAATGAAGGTAGATGGGTCTACCTTCAGGGAAGGGAAGTCAGATAAGACTAGCCCTAATAACAAGGGAGGTCAACACAGAATTCAGGAGAGATCTCAAGAGAGCTTTGGGTTTAAAAGTCTACCACAGACAAATTGGTCTTGGTCAAGCTAGTAATTTTTCTACTTCCTCATTTTCCTTCTCTCACTATTCTCAAGTTAGAAGAAACTGGAAGTAGATCAGAAGGACACTGGTTGGGTATAAGCATGCAGAAATTGTGAAGGGTAGGTGGAATAAAGCTAATTTTCCACTTTTCCACTATAATTCCCACTGTAGTAAGATAGAATTGAAAGAAGTAATGAACTTAAATGAGAACTTATGCATTGATATTATATAGAGGTAAACATTTGAATTGTTCATCATAGATATTTTTTTATTGACTGGATGTTTTCTAAAAGTCATAAAACTTAAGTTTTTATTGAGAGATTGAGTTAAACAAATATGTTCAAAGAGCTATTGGTGACATCCACTTCTTTGAGAATATAAGAAGTCACAAGGCGTTGTTTTCATCTACCAGTACTTCAGAGAAGGAAGTAATGGTAGGTGTTAATGGTTTTTTTTTTTTAATTATTTTTATTCATCTGTCACAGAATGAGAATAAGAGCATAACAAGTCTAAATAAAGTAATTTCCAAAAATTAGCAAGGCATTTAAGGAGAAAAGAACCCCAAGACTTCACTTGTCCCTGACAAGGATTTGAAAAAATGAAATAAATACGTTTAAAACTAAATACAAAAGTGGGGGAGATGGCATAATGGTTATGCAAAAAGACTCTTATGCCTTAGGCTCCAAAGTCCCAGGTTCATTCCCCAATACCACCCTAAGCTAGAGCTGAGTGGTGCTCTGGAGAAAGAAAGAAAGAGAGAGGGAGAAAGAGGAAGAAGGAGCCAGAAAAGAAAAAACATCTAAATCTAAGTAAATATGTAATGACCATGTGTAGAAGCCGAAGGATTCTAGCCCAGGGCTATTTTAACCATAGTTCCACAACTCTTTACTTCTGTCATTTTCTAAGTTTATGGAGTTAGTATTTAAACTGGGGACAAGAGAATTGAAAAACCAGTATCTGAGGATCTATAGGGAGGGATGAGTTGCAGCTGAAATGGTAAGCATGTTGATAATATCTGTAAATATAATACTTATAATTTATATACATATATCATTTAAACCACTTGTTATACACATATAGGTTTTTATATTCTAGAATTTAAAAGAACAGAACAAAAAAATAAAAGAACAGAACAGGTTGGAGAAAGTGATAAGCTTCTTTATACCCTTGTAGGATACTTTGCAGTGTGGATGATATGATCAAATATTTGGAAGACTATGCTAAGTTAAAGTTGTATACTGTATCATTTAGAACACTCAAAATAGTACCCCCCCAAATTAATGGAGAACATAAATTTTCATCAAAATATTCAACAGATGAAGACATTTCAATAAATGTCAATATGATAGATTCAAACCCAACCATACCAATAAGGCGTGTGTGTGTGTGTGTGTGTGTGTGTGTGTGTGTGTGTGTGTGTGTGTGTGTTTAACTGAGACTCTCACTTGTGCAGTTTTACCACTTGGGATAATTTTCATCAGTAATAGAAACATAAAGAGTGAAGATATCACAACTCTTCCTCTGTTGCCATAGTAACTCCTCTGAAGTACTGGGATTTGAACCTGGTCATGTGTCTGGTAATGGAGTCATCCTACATGGTGAACTTTCTCTTCCCTCCAACTATAAAATCTTACACAAACTAAATACAACTATTAAAAGAGAAAGATTGACAGACTAGATTTAAATGCAAGAAACAAACCTATCTGTTTACAAAATATATATATTTGAATGTAAAAACATATAGTAAAAAAAATAAGCTATAAAATAACAATACAATTATTAAGCACAAAATAAGTTAATATCTACAATTGTAGTAAACAAAGTAGATTTGAAGATCAAAAGTTTTATCAGAGTTTAAGAAGGACAGAATTTAATGATAAGAGCATCAGGTCTTGATGGACAGTATATTGCAATTCAGTCACCATATTAACAGACATCCTTGCCAGGAACATCCCTCATGGACTGCATATTGAGATTTATTCTCCACAGAAATAGACCCTAGGAATGAATTCTGCGAGGAACACTCTCTTGCTGCTTCATACAGCTTGTACTGTTTCCTGCTAGCCTGCTGAGCACTTACAATCTGGAAATTCTGATTGCTAACCAAGTTGACTTGGCCTTGCAACTATAGTCCCTCAGGCATTTGTGACCACAAATCCCATATCTCTATCTGGGCTCGTGTAAATGCAGATCTCTAACCTATGTCTTCACGGACTACCAAGCAATGATACAACAGAGAAAATTTCTTTCAGTGGTGTGTATAGAGTGATAACACATTTTTCAGATGTGTGACATTATACTTCTAAGGCACTTACAGTCTTATAAACCAAGCTTCCCTTTAAAATAAAGCAAATTAGAAGGATCATCACATCAAAACCATAATAGTCTAAATGTATCAACATATATACCTAAAAGAAGCATTTCAAAGTAGGAGGACTAAAAGTCAAGAGAGTGAAAAGGGACATCCCATCTTTTTTTTTAAAGGCTGAAATAGATAACATTAACATTTTTTCACAGTAATTGATAAAAGAAATGGAAAAATTAGTAATGATGTATAAGTAATTGCTCTTTTAAGATAGTTTTTACTAACTATAATACCAAGAAACACATACATTCTTTTCTAGCACATGTGGTTCTCTCACCAAACTCGACATGTAAAATATACTCTTTGACCACAATACTAATTAACTGGAAATTGATCATAATAAGATATGTAGAAAAATCTTTAAAACTTCTAAAGAACCCATGTGTCAAAGAAGAAGTCACAAGGGAAATTAGAAAATATTTTTGACTACAAGATAATAAAAATACCACATATTAAAATGTGTGGGATATATTAAAGCAATTCAAAAGGAAATTTATTACTTCAAATAGTTTTACTAAAAAATAAGAACGATATAAAAATGTATTGTCTACGTCTCCCCCTAAGGAAATAGAAACAGAAGAAAAAAATAAATCCAAAGCAACACAATAAATGAAATAATATATACCGCAACAGAAATTAATGAAATTCAAATAGAAAAATATAGTGTAAATCAATGAAGTTAAAAGTTGTCATTATTCAGGATGGGAGTATGGATCGACCTGTCAATGCTCATGTTCAGCGGGGAAGCAATTACAGAAGCCAGACCTTCAACTTTCTGCATCCCACAATGACCTTGGGTCCATACTCCCAGGGGGTTAAAGAGTAGGAAAGCTATCAGGGGAGGGGTTGGTATATGGAGGTCTGGTAGTGGGAATTGTAAGAAGCTGTACTCCTCTTATCCTATGGTTTTGTCAATGGTTTTTATAAATTAAAAAAAAAAGTTGTCATTATTAACAGAACTAAGAACACACAGCAGAGTAAAGAAAAGTATCTTCAATAAATAAAGAAAACTGGTTAACTACAAGCAAAAGGACAAAGCTTATTCCATGTACAAAAATTAATTCAAAAAACATTAAAGGCTCGAATATTTGGCTTGAAGCCATAAAACATATACAGCAGAAGAAATCATAGGGGCGGAGGGTAGATAGCATAATGGCTATGCAAACAGACTGTCATGCCTGAGGCTCCAAAGTCCCAGGTTCAATCCCCCACACCACCATAAGCCAGAGCTTAACAGTGCTCTGGTAAACAAACAAACAAACAAACAGAAGAAATCATAGGTGATGAATTCTTCAACATTGATCTTAGAGATATCCCTGAAGATTTTACTTCAATGGTAAGGGTATCAAAAGTAAACATAATATCAAAGTAAAATGCTTCTGTAAAGTGAGAGAAAGTGTTATCAAAATGAAAAGCTAACCTACTTAATGGGAAAAGGTCTTTGCATAGTATACATCCCGTGAGAGGCAAATATCAAAAATATATAAAATTCATAAAATTCAACAACAGAAAACTAAACAATCCCATTTTAAATGGTAGAGGGAAATGGCAGGAGCACAGAACCACAGATGGTGGTGGGGTGTGGAACTATACCTTGTAATCTTACAACTTTGTAAATCACTATTAATCACAAATAAAGAACATCTTGAAAACAGTCAAAGCAAACCATAAAAGCTATGTATGGTAGGATTAGATTAGTAACAGAAAAGCAGGGGGGCGGGAGTTATGGATGTGAGTGAAAGCAGGAAAGGATCAACAAGTTAGCTCATCAGAATTGTGTGTTTCTTTTGTCGTATGACCCATGTTTGGTCCTGGCCCTAACCACATTGGAGGAAACTTCAGTGCTGTGGTAGTTCCCCTTTTTGTCTGCCTCTCTACACCTGTCTGAAAAAGCCAGCTGGGAATTGTGAAGCCCTGGCAATGACAAAAGTGAACGAAAAAAAAAAAAGTATTAGTGAGGATGTGAAGAAAAAAGAAAGTCTTGCATTCTTGGTGGGAATGCAAATTAGTATTGTGATTAAGCAAACCATATGACGAGTCTAAAGAAAGTAAAAATAGAAATATTGTATAATCAAGCTATCTCACTTCTGTGTCTTTAACTGAAGAATATGAAAACACTAATTCAAATAAATGTCTCTACCACAGGGTTCATAAGAGTATTATTTACAATTTCACGAAAGCCAAGAGTTGGAAACAAGCTTCCATCAAAAGATGATTAGATAAAAAAATTAATTGTAATATATATGCACATACATATATACACACATATACACTTACAGTGAAATATTACGCAACTATAAAAACATGAAATCATACCACTTGTAGCACTTCTATGGAACTAGAGGATATTAATGTAAGTGAAATGAATCAGACAGAGAAAGTCAAGTACCATATGATTCATTCAGTGAAGGATAAAGAAACAAACCAAGGAAGTAAATCAACCAAGCCTAAGAAAAAAATTCTTTGACCACAGAAACAAAAGAGTGGTTACCAGAAGACAAGGGATTAGGAGTGGGGTGAGTCAGGTAGGGGATCAATTGTATGATGAGGGATGGAAACTAAACTGTTGGTGATGAATTTGATATAGTATATGTATGTGTTGATTTATAATACTGCGCACTTGGAACCTACGTAATGTTATAAATCAGTCTCACTTCTGTAAAACTTCTGAAAAATTAATTAAATTGACAAACCTTTAGTAAGACAGATCAAACGATACACAGAAACAATAACATGAGTAAAACGCTGTTTCATTAGTGATGTGCAGTCAAAAGGTAATATATTCAAATTACTCCAATTATCAAGAATTGTAAAGGAACTTGAATAATTAAAAGATATAATGATTTGTCCATACTCGCAAGATACTAAGTTATCCTACCAATTTAATACAATCTGATGGAAGACTGCTAGATTAGAGACAAAAATAAAGTGTTATTACTTATGACACAGCAAGTAAGCCACACTTCATGTTTGATTCAAGATCTGATTCTCAAGTTTTTTTTTTTAATTTTTTAAAATATTTATTTATGGGAGTCGGCGGTAGCGCAGCGGGTTAAGCACATGTGGCACAAAGCATAAGGACCAGAGTAAGAATCCTGGTTCAAGCCTCCGGCTCCCCACCTGCAGGGGAGTCACTTCATAGGCGGTGAAGCTGGTCTGCAGGTGTCTGTCTTTCTCTCCCCCTCTCTGTCTCCCCCTCCTCTCTCCATTTCTCTCTGTCCTATCCAACAACAATGACATCAATAGCAACAACAACAACAAAAACTACAACAACAATGAAAAACAACAAGAGCAAAAAAAGGGGAAAATAAATACATTAAAAAATTTTTTTTAATTATTTTCCATTTTGTTGCCCTTGTTTTTTTGTTTTTGTAGTTATTATTGTTGTTATTGATGCCGTTGTTGTTGGATAAGACAGAGAGAAATTGAGCGAGGTGGGAGTCGGGCTGTAGTGCAGCGGGTTAAGCGCAGATGACGCAAAGCACAAGGACCGGAGTGAGGATCCTGGTTCGAGCCCCAGCTCCCCACCTGCAGGGGAGTCGCTTCACAGGCGGTGAAGCAGGTCTACGGGTGTCTATCTTTCTCTCCTCCTCTCTGTCTTCCCCTCCTCTCTCCATTTCTCTGTCCTATCCAACAACGACAACAACAATAATAACTACAACAATAAAACAACAAGGGCAACAAAGGGAATAAAAAAAAAAAAAGAAAGAAATTGAGCGAGTAGGGGAAACAGAGAGGGGGAGAGAAAGACACCTGCAGACCTGCTTCATCACTTGTGAAGCTACCCCCCTGCAGGTGGGGGGCCAGGGGCTCGAACCAGGATCCTTAAGCCCGTCCTGGCACTTTGTGTCATGTATGCTTAACCCAACTCCCTGATTTTCAAGTTTTATCAGGTGACAAAAGCTTCTCAGATGAAGCACACAAAGTTTGTTATCACAAGTAAGAAATACCAAAGTTTATTGAGGATCTTCAAGCAAAGATCCTGCCTAACCTTTGGCCCAGATAAAGGAAGATACCACCTTAATTGTATATTATCTTTATTATACAGCACAGGAAAAAAAAAAAGCTTGCTCTTTGTTCTATACTGAGAAAGTACTTTTATTTTCTTCTTTTTAAATATTTACTTATTTATTTATTCACTCCCTTTTGTTGCCTTTGTTGTTCTATTGTTGTAGTTAATACTGTTGTCGTTGTTGGATAGGACAGAGAGAAATGGAGAGAGGAGAGGAAGACAGAGAGGGGTAGAGAAAGATAGACACCTGCAGACCTGCTTCACCGCCTGTGAAGGGACTCCCCTGCAGGTGGGGAGCCGGGCCTTGAACCAGGATACTCACGCAGGTCCGTTCACTTTGCGCCACCTGCGCTTAACCCACTGCGCTACCGCAGACTCCCTAGTATTTTTATTTTCCATGGCTGTTTGACATAAACACATCTTGAAAAGGCCTTGAACAAAAGTTGTCAGTGTTTCTGTTTACAGAACATGGAGAATTTTGACAAATCCACAGAGAATTATCTCCCAGCATATAGAAACTAGACAAATTTCTTGAAAAACATGCAACTTATTAAAAAAGTAACACAAGAGGCTAAGGATATTAAATAACTGTGCATCTAGTAAATGAACTAAATTTGCAATCAAAATGTTTCCATAGGACATTCAGGTTTTGGCCTCACCCAGAAGAGCACATGCCTTATTTTTGTGTGAGGCTCTGGGCTTGACTCCCAGCACTACAAGGGAGCACCCCAGCATTCAGGGAATTCCGTGGATGGTACAAAGAAAATGAAATTTGTTTATAGGTACCATCTATAACAACATGTGAAAACTGAATCCCTGGAAATTAAATTTAGGAAAGAAATGCAAGACCTGCATAAACAGTGAAAATTACAAGGTTTGCTAAGAGAAATTAAAGAAAACACAAAGGGGGATAAATAAAGAATAGAAATGTGTGCACATTATCAAAAGATTCAACATTGTTATGATGATTATTATCCCCAGATACAATCCCAAGTGAATCTTTCAAATGGTTTTAAGAGATTCAATCTGATACTCAATTTTTTTCTGAATGTACTAACAATCAAGAAAAGCCAAAACCGTTCAGAAAAATGAACACATTGACAGTTTGGAAGATTCACATTACCAATATTAACAACTGTCAGAAAACTATAGTCAGGAAGATAGTGTATTATCATTATAAAGATAAACAAATAGTAAATGAAACTACCACAGAGTAGTGATACTGGCCCATACTGCTCATATTTTAAAATCACTTTATTGTGGGAAATGATTGACAAGAAAATTGTCGTAAACATACAATTTATTGGGGATCAGGCAGTAGTGCAGAGGGTTAAGCACACGTGGCGCAAAGCTCAAGGACTGGCGGAAGGATCCCGGTTTGAGCCCCACCTCCCCACCTGCAGGGGAGTTGATTCACAGGCGGTGAAGCAGGTCTACTGGTGTCTATCTTTCTCTCCCCCCTCTCTGTCTTCCCCTTCTCTCTCCATTTCTCTCTGTCCTATCCAACAATGAACAACAACAATAACAACAACAAAAGGGGGAAAAATGGCCTCCAGGAGCAGTGGATTCATGGTGCAGGCACTGAGCCCCAGCAATAACCCTGGAGGCAAAAAATATATATATACGATTTATCTCCCCATATAGGCATCAGCACGCCATATCCTCCACCAGCTTGTCATCTCCCTCCACCACAGAACACTGGGTTCTCAAGCCCTTTACAACGCCTTTAACACACAGTTAACTTTGTTGTTGTTACTGGAATTTCTCTGCCCTGGGTTGACTTTTCCAGATAGAAAGAGATAAAGACAAAAAGAAAGATATCACAACATTGAAACTTCCTGTGTGGCGGACACATTTGATTTTTGATCAAGGAACCAAGGTAATTCAATGGACCAAAAAAAAAGTCTTTTTAATAAATTGTGGGAGTGAAATATTTGGACAGCTGATGTACAATTTGACTAAAAGGAACATATCATGACTGCTATAGAGCACCATCCCTGTTTACACGCATCTTCTTTGCAGCTGGGCTATCAGCTGCTGATAAGAAACAACAAATTTCTGTGGGGTCATCCTATACTCATCCTTCTCATCTTCTGGCTTAGCTCAGCATAATTCCTTCTAGCTCCATCCAAGATGGATCAGAGAAGGTGAGTTCATTATTCTTAATAGCTGAGTAGAACTCCATTGTGTATATATACCACGGCTTACTCAACCACTCGTATCTGTTGTTGGACACCTGGGTTATTTCCAGGTTTTGTGGCTATTATGAACTGTGCTTCTATGAGCATAGGTGTTCATAGGTGTTCATAGGTTTGGATGGGTGTGATTGAGTCCTTGGGATATATCCCTAGGAGAAGAAATACTAGGTCATAAGGAAGGTTTGTTTCTAGCCTTGTGAGAGTTCTCCATACTGCTTTCCACAAGGGTCGGACCAATTTACATTCCCACAAGCAGTGCAGGAGGGTTCCTTTGTCCTCACACCCTTGCCAACATTTTCTGTCACTTCTGATGTATGACATTCTCACAGGGATGAGGTGGTATCTCATTGTTGTCTTTATTTACATTTCTCTGACAATCAACAACTTGGAACAATTTTTTACATGCCTATTGGCCTTTTGTATCTCTCCTATAGTTAATATTCTTTTTCTTTATGTATTTTAAAAATTTCTTTATTGGGGAATTAATATTTTACATTCTATAGTAAATACAATAGTTTATACATGCATAACCTTTCTCAATTTTCCATATAACAGTACAACCCCCACTAGGTCCTCTGTCATCCTTCTTGGACCTGTATTCTCTCTGCGGGCCCCCCCCCCCCAAGTGTTTTATTTTGGTGCAATATGCCAATTCAGTTCAGGTTCTGTAGTTAATATTCTGTTCATATCCTGCCCCTACTTTTGAATTGGGTCATTTACTTTTTGTTGCTACATTTGGTGAGCTGATTATATTTTTTAGTTATTAGCCTCTTTTCTGATGTATAGTATGTGACAATCGTCTCCCATTTTGTGATGGGTCTTTTTGGGTGAAGGTTTCTTTTGCTGTGCAGAAGCTTTTCAATTTGATGTAGTTCTACTGGTTTTTTGTTTTGTTTTGTTTTTTGTTTGTTTGGTTTTTTTTGTTTTTTGTTTTAGTCTTCCTCGCAGTTGGGCCTGTATCATCAAATATGCCATGGAGAAACACAAATCCTCTTCCAGGAATTGTTTTAGCCAACCAATGTTAGAATTTCTCCCTGGAGGCTGTCATAATCCAATTATTACTAATCAATTCAGAGACAGAAAAAGAAGAAGAAGGAGGAGGAGGGGAAGGGGAAAGGTAAGAGAAAGGAGGAGAGGGAGAGGAGGAGAGGGAGAGGAAAGGGAGAAAGAGAAAGAAGAGAAGGAGAAGGCGAAGGAGAAGGCAAAGGTGAAGGCAAAGGGAAAGAAGGGGAAGGGAAAGAGGAAGAAGGGGAAGGGGAAGAGAAAGATGGAGAAAAAGAAAAGAAAAGAAAAGAAAGAAAGAAAGAAAGAAAGAAAGAAAGAAAGAAAGAAAGAAAGGGCGAGCCATCCCTCTGTGTCATTTGAGCAGTGCTGAGGATTCATTCAAAAGCTCAGCCTCCTGATGAGAATGGTTTAGCACCCTTTGCACCACAGTTCAGTTTCTTCTTCTTCCCATCCTAATCCATTCCTCCAAGAATTTTTCTTTTCCATTGAGCACTCTTCAATAAGCCTGCAGACAATCTACTTCATGGAGAAGTCAACTAATAGCAACGTTTACCCTCACCTGACCCCATATCAAAATGAATGACTTGAAATTTAAAAATTTTTGTAAAATGTAGTTGTCAATAACAAAAATAAAAAACTACCTACTTGAGATGGATTATAGATCTAGGAGTGAAAGCTTACCCTCTAGAACCTCAAAAAGACTCATGAGAAAATATATGCATGACATTGGCCTAGTCAGGAATTTCTTTGGACACAAACAACATTATACATTAAGAGAAACATGGGTAAACTGAGTTCCATCAAAATGACTACAGTCTGTTCATCGAAATATACCATAAAGAAAATTAAAGGCAAGTAATAGATTTTTGGGGAGAATTCAGTATCTAAAAAATAAATTTGAATCCAGAAATATAGTAAAAGTATCTATGAATCAACTTGTTAAGTCAAATGACCCCAAAAATGAGCAAAGTAGTAAAACAAAAGCAGATTAGTAAAAAGCATTGTAAAAATATTTGACACCACTTGTCATTGTGAAAATGAAAATTAAAGTCACAATGAGGTAGCACTTCATAGTCATCTAAAGTGGCTAACATTTAAAAAAATTGACAATATAAAAGACAAGAATGTGAAGTAGCTGGAATTCTCATGTATTGTGGGTGGAGTATAAAATTATATAAACAATTTGGAGGGGGACCGGGTGGTGGCGCACCTGGTTGAGTGCATGTATTACAATGCACAAAGACCTGGGTTCGAGGCCCTGGTCCCCACCTGCAGGGGGAAAGCTTTACAAGTAGTAAAGCAGGGCTTCAGGTGTCTCTCTGTCTCTGTCCCTCTCTATCACCCTCCTCCCTCTTGATTTCTGACTGTCTCAATCCAATAAGTAAAGATAATAATAAAAAAAAAATTAAAAAACTCTGGAGGGCTTTGGGCTGTAGTGCAGAGGGTTAAGTGCACCTGGTTCGAAGCACAAGGACCCGCGCAAGGATCCTGGTTTGCCCCCAGCTCCCAACCTGCAGAGGGGTTGCTTCACAAGCCATGAAGCAGGTCTGCAGATGTCTGTCTTTCTCTCCCCCCACCCTCTGTCTTCGCCTCCTCTGACAGTTTCTCTCTGTCCTATCCAGCAACAACAATCACAACAATAACAACAAGGGCAACAAATATGGGAAAATGACCTCCAGGAGCGGTGGATTCATCGTGCAGGCACGGAGCCTCAGTGATAACACTGGAGGCAAAAAAGAAAAAACTCTAGAAATCGGGTTTTTTGTTTCTTATAAAACTAAACATGCATTAACTCTATTACTCAACAGTTCCACTTCCAGTTTCAAATGCTATATACACACATGCACACAAAAATATATACAGCAATATTCCTATCAGCCTTATTCATGCTAGCCCCAAGCCAAAAATAGCCTACATGCTCATCATGGAAGAATAGTAAACAGATTGTTATATCTTTTCGTTGGAATAATACTCAGCCATGAGATGAACTACTGGTGCAGATGTCAACATACAGGTCTCAAGAACATGATGAATGAGAAAAATCAGGCATGTGGAAAAAAATGTAAAAATAAGACAAGGTGTTTGATACTCTACATAGAAAGTCCAAGAAGAGGAAAGTAAGTCTACAATAATTTTTTTAAAAAGTTACCTCTGACTCTAAAGGAGAGTGATGAAATTTCACTTGTGGTTAGAATGTGCACTTTTAATTGCAGAGTTCAGAAAAACTGGTTCCTCCAAATAAAGGATAAGATTCATTAAAAATAATAATAATAATCCTCATGAGTTTACCATGGTTAAATTCAGTCTTTTCATGGATGAGATAAACAGTAATTTGCTCAATTACTATTCCTCCAACTAATCGCACGCATGCTAAAATCAGTATTGCACAAATCAACTTAATAAATGAAATCAAGATCTCATTTATCTTGAAGAGTAATTTTAAATAGCATTCCCTTACTATTTTCTTTTGCATTTAACTCAAGAGGTAATGTGGTTGAGGAAAATGTTTTGCTTTTTTTTATAGTGGGATATAATACTTTAGTCATTTGGTGACAAGATGAGACACTGCTTTTGCTTTGTCAGAATCAAAGATCCTAGGTGCCAGGGAGATAACACAACAATTTATGCAGCAGATTTTAATGCTTGAGGCTTGAATGCCCCATATTCAATTCTTTGCACCATTGTAAATGAATTATTGCTGAGCAGTATTCTGGGAAGAAAAAAAAAAAAGACCAAAGACTTATCACAGTAGATTCTTGGTAAGAATGTCAAGGTTGTCCTTTTTTCAATATACTACATTACATTACTCTTGATAGGTGAAAGAAAGATAAAAAGAGAGAAAAAATAAGGTAGGAAGGAAAGGAGGAATGAAGGGAGAGAAAGAAAGAAAGAGAGAAAGGAAGGAAAGAAGGAAGGAAGGAAGGAAGGAAGGAAGGAAGGAAGGAAGGAGGAAAGAAAGATGAGGGAGGGAGAGAAAGAGGGAAGAGAAATGTTGCACAGTTGCTAGGAGAAAGGAAGCATGAAAAATTGTATCTTAATTAATCTTCTTAGTAACTTCCGTTTGTGGTTTTGTAACTGAGACAGGAGTTTTGAAAATGTGAAAGAGCATTTTTTTTTTTGCTTGTCTAAGTGACAGAGTAGCACTGTTAATATTTCATAGTTGAGAACCAGAGATTCAAAGATCCTGTAATTACTAGATAGTTCTGTAGAGCAAATGCATACCCCAACCAATGTCAGTATCATCCTGTCTTTTCTTGGACTACTAACAAGATATCACAGACTTAGAAAATAAGAATTTCTTTTATTGCCGTTTTAAAAATTGCAAGTCTTTGACATCAGGGTGCCAGTATTGCTGGGATCTGTTGAGTGCTCTTCCTGACTTGCAGATTATGATTTCATTTATCCTTATAGCCCCCCAACTATAAGAACTATCACACAGGTAGTTAAAATTTCCACATATCCTTGGGGACAGAGGCTGTTGGGGGCACCATTCAGTCCACAGCAGACTCCTACTGAGAACATACTTTGTAGATCTCACTTTGGGGCTATTTCCCCAATTCCTTTTTGCTTCCCAATTTCCATTCTGAACTTTCACACCTTTGCTTTTGCCTGTGTTACTTCTTTAGCCTGAAATGATCTCTTTCCAGCCTGCCTTGAAAGTGCTGACTCATCTTTAAAAGTCTTAATACATATGACCTTCTCCTTACAACTGTTTCTCACTATCATTGCCACTGTCAGAACTAATTTCTTCTTTAGATTGTACTGGAATTATTTACAGCCTGTCCTTTCTGACGGAATTTGATCTCTATTTCTCCAGTGTCT
The DNA here is from genome assembly GCF_950295315.1 of Erinaceus europaeus. Lineage (NCBI taxonomy): Eukaryota > Metazoa > Chordata > Mammalia > Eulipotyphla > Erinaceidae > Erinaceus > Erinaceus europaeus. Next base: position 27,392,742 of record NC_080168.1, read on the forward strand.
AACAGCATTAGGTATATTCTCAACAAATAGTCCTTAAAATATAATTAGTGTCCACTGTGACAGCATTTATTTTTATCTATTTCCAACTGGTGTGTATACTTGTGTGCATTTTTTAAATTTATATGATTTTTATTTATAAAATGGAAATGTTGATAAGACCATAGGATAAGAGGGGTACAGTTCCACACAATACCCACCATCAGAATTCCGTATCCCACCCCCTCCCCTGATAGCTTTCCTATTCTTTAACCCTCCAGGAGTATGGACCCAGGATCATTATAGGGTGCAGAAGGTGAAAGGTCTGGCTCCTGTAATTGCTTCTCCGCTGAACATGGGCATTGACAGGTGGATCCATACTCCCAGCCTGTCTCTCTCTTTACCTAGAGAAGCGGGGTTCTGGGAAATTGGATCTCCAGGACACATTGGTGGGGTTGTCTGTCCAGGGAAGTCTGGTTAGCATCATGTTAGCATCTAGAACCTGGTGGCTGAAAAAAAGCTAAGATATAAAGCAGAAAAAATCGTTGACTAGTCATGAAACTAAAGGCAAGAATATTGCAGATGAAGATTTGGGGTCTTTGTTTTAGAAAAAGCTAGTAAGTCTATTTTAAGTATATTCCAAGGGGCCCATGACTTTACTAGTTTTTGCCTGAGCCTGATAGCTAAAATGTAGGTGGGCCAAAAGTATTGTCTGGGAAGATAGTGTGGAGATGGTGTCATAGTTGGAATAAAGGACTAGAAAGCTGGATCAGGGAAGAGTGTAGCTCCCAAATATGGGAAAAGTATATAAATGCTGTTAACTGTAAACCCCATCCATTTAATCTGGGGCTCATAGTCAGAACAGAGCCTATGTAACCTCTGCATTTTAGTATGTCTGAGCTCACATTCTGTGGTCATGGCTAGGAGCATTCCAGGCTACACTAATTTCAGGACCCGTCTTCTTCGAGTGGAAGGTAGAGCATGTTATCCAACCTCCCTTTGGTGAATGGAACAGTCTCTACCACTGTTGATCCACATTGAGGGCAAAGTCCTATAGGTGCCCACAAAGGGGTTCATTATGTTGTTCCTGATAGAGATGACTTGTGACAGTGGTGAGAGGCATCTTTTAGAGGTCTAGGCCCATCGTGTCTGTATGGGAATCCCAGGACTCCCTGACTAGGGCCCCAGGTGATGAGGTGGCTTGGTAGTGGCTGCATTTTTTTTTAAATCTAATTTCTACTGTTGTGTATATCTTCTAGTGCTTTGGGCTTCTTGATGCAGAAAATAATAATTTATTACCAGTATCATACTCATACCTCCCCATTCTTCTGATGTTATATCACACTTCTTTACAAAGGGAATGTTCTTTGTTTATTCTGTAATAGGTATGCTTGTGTGATAATGGACTATTACATTTCATTCTTTTTCTTCTGTGTTTTCTATTAATAAGTTGATTACCTATCTGACTCATAGATATTCCTTAATTTAGACAAGGCATGTTATAATCCTCAAAAGTTTCAGCAGTGCTAGTAAACTTTCTCTCAATACAAAGCTTGTTACTTTCTCAAAAATCAACAATAGTCCTCTTGTTGAAGGATGAAATTCTCAGTCACATATAGGTGAAACATATTAGCCAAATGTATGGCTTAGTATAGCAGTTGAGAGCCAGTCCTATGATACTAAGTCTCTCTGGAGAAAGCAAGATTTGATATCATAAAGGGTTTAGAAACCCTGAGGTTCAAAAGTGGCAGACTTTCTGGAGCAAGAATGTTTAGAGACTGGCTGCCTTTCAACTGTAGTTTAAGGATTAGCTGGCTTTCTAAGGCAGTTCCTGCAGCGATGTTGTTGCTGATTGGCTGACCTTCAAAAGCGTGGGGCTATCACTAATTGATTAGTATGGGTTTAATACTTGTTCTGCGGCTACTTGTTTACTACATTGGACTTGGACCAACAAGCAATCTTCCAGTTCTTGCTTTCAAATGAGGAAGTGAGATCTTTTTAGTTAAAGCATGCATCTGAATCACTCAGAGAGCTTAAGAAGACAGATGCTGAGTTCCACCCCTAGAATGTATTATTCAGTAGATTTGGACTTGCACCCAAGAATGTGCATTTCTAACAAACTCCCAGCTGATGTCCTGCTGCTGGATCCAAGACTACACTTTGAGAAGAGCCGAGTTAGAGAGTGGAAACGTTGCAAGGGGAGATAAAGAACTAAAATGTGCCTGTTATGAAAGAACCGTCTGGTGGTAACCTTCAAGATGACCTGGACTATTTTTGGATAGAGAAATGCTCATGAACTGCATGTAGGGCATCTGCAAGGACAAAAGCTAACCATAGGAACTTTCACAGGCACCGTGGACAGGAAGGCTGAAGAGCTATTGGTGTAAAAAAAAAAAAAATCTGCCAGAGATGCATAAAATAGTATTTGCTCTTCTTCCACACAATGCATGCCAGTCTTTCATCTCCACATTGTCAGTCAGACAAAGGAAGTCAGTGCCTTAATTCTCTGCCAAAAGTAAACATAAAAGACCCAAATGAAATAGGAATTTTAATCTTGCCTTCCTTCTTCATGTAGTGTACATAAATCTTCCTATTCCCAATTAGAACATCCATTCGAGACAGGAGATACCTTATATATCCAAGCAGACAATGTAATCCTTTAAATAAAAAAAGAGCAGATCTCCTAGTTTGGGGGGGGGGAATGGGGGAGGGATATGCATCATCAGTCCTAACACACAGGTATAGGTTGAAATCTCAAGGTCCACACCCACATGTGCAAAATATATACATTGTCTCTCAATGCATTACAGCACAAGAAATACGGTTCCTGCTAGATTGAAGGTTTTTCTTCTCTTAGTAAATGTGATAGTTGCCAACTTGTGATGGAGTTTCCAGAGTTCTTCTCACAATACCTAGCAGATGAATTTATTGGATGGAGAAGTAAGAGCAAATCCAAAAGCTCTCCCACAGGAAATGGAGCGGAGACAAAGCTCATGGACAGCTCATAGGATAGGGAATGTTTATACTTCCTTTAGCATCTTCCTCTAGCACCTCCAACAGGCAAAGCTAAGCTTGAATTCAACTTGCAAAGCAGAAATGTGATCATTAGGATTCCAGTCTCAGAAAGGTGTATCCAAATCAAATAGGTGTGCTTAAAAAAAAAAAAAGAGATGGGCTTAATGTTAAAAGATAATGCCTGACCCTCTTCCATTCCTTGAGAAAAGAAAGTCTTTAGTTAACAGTGGGTTGTAGCTTCTGTATTTCAATTCACACCATTGTCTAAAAGCACAGAAAAAAAATAAAACATCAACTATATAAAGCATCTTTTTAAAAAAAATTTATTGTTGTTTTTATTGATGTCATCGTTGTTGGATAGGACAGAGAGAAATGGAGAGAGGAAGGGAAGACAGAGAGGGGGAGTGAAAGGTCTGCTGAACTGATTCACTGCTTGTGAAGCGACTAACCTGCAGGTGGGGAGCCAGGGGCTAGAACTGGGATCCTCCGATAGTCCTTGTACTTTGTGCCATGTGCACTTAACCCACTGCACTACCGCCTGACTCCCATAAAGCATCTTTCAAGAGTCAGTCACCACTTGCACAAGATATATTAAATGATGAGATGACTTGATTTTCTCAGAGATGATGTATCTCAGTTTAAACCCAGTGTAGTAGATTTAATTCCTGGGCCCAATTTTTTCCTCCACTATAGTGGAATCACATAACCACACCCTTGTCTGGTTTCATGGTGGATATAATGTACTCTACCAGCTCTTGACTTTGTGTTCTTTCTGACATGAGATTTGCTTTAACCAGGGAAATTGGAGGATGTGGTCAGAGTAGAAACAAAGCTGAAAAGTGGTGCTTTTGTGCTTTGATGATTTACTATGATTATACTATGCCCTAAAGTATCTGCTGCCCTTTCCACCTTGGCCCCAGAATAAGATACACAAATCATACCATATGCTCAGGGGAAATACTGGTCCAAGAAAGAGGAGAGACACATGGGACAAACCTGGGCCCAGCTGGAATCCCGAAGTCCAAGTTAACTCAGCCAAGTAATAGTCAACATACAGACCCATCAGTATAAAAAGAAAATCTGTTAAGTTTTGGAATTTGAGTATTTTAGTATTGTTGTGATAATAACTGAGAAATACAGTGTTTGCCTGGCTTCACTGGTATGTCAGATTTAAGCAGGAAGCAGAAAGCACTCTGATTATTTAAAGAAAATAAATTTAATACAGAGAATTGGTTACATCTAATAGACAAAACTAAGAAATCAACCAGAAGTCTTTGAAAACTCAGGGACAGGTAACAGTAGAATGTTCCTAGTTGTAAATCTGCTCACTCCCATATAGCTATTTTCTTCCAGAGAAAAATTACACTTTATGCTAAGGGTGACTAGAATCAACTTTCCTATCATGAGAGAAACACAATTCTTCAATGTATAGGGTTCTCATAGTGTTTCTCTCTCTCTCTCTTTTTTCCCCATTTTTGTTGATTTCCAGTGGAAGGGACTGATCATCTTTTTGTCATGGTCTCAGACTACCCTGACTTATTATGTATGTTTATATATGTGTGAGCATCCAAAAGTAGTGTAGATAGGGAGGCTCACTGCAAGTTGGCAAATGCCACAATTGGGAATGGGGGAGAGTTTGATTTTAGTAGGCTTAGTAGGCTTAGTATCGACTGGACCTGCCAATATACGCGGATATCTTCACCCACCCTGTCCAGCGCTTGACGTCTTGTCACCCAATCTGGTCCCCTACGCCTACACTGAACTTCACTGTTCCAGACTCTTGGAAACAGAGTTGGCAGTCAGCTGAGGTAAAGAACAACCACCTCATCACAGACCCCTGCAAGCGTCAACCCGGCTTTGACCTAGCACGTTATGATTGGGCCCTCCTCAATCGCTATCGAACAGGTCATGGCCAGTGCACCGCTATGTTCCATTGCTGGGGAGCCAGAGATGACCCGAACTGCCCCTGCAGCTACAGACAATGACCCACATAGTCAACGACTGCCACCTCTCCAGATTCAAAGGAGGTCTTGAAACTTTACATCAGGCTCAACCTGACGCTGTTAACTGGCTACGGAAGAAGGGCAAACGCTAGAAGAAGAAGAAGTATCGAATCATAGTCTCTGCCTGAGTGATCTACCCTACGCTGCTCACAGTTCACAATACTGATAATCCTAGTCCTTCCTTTTAATGTCTTCACTTTAAACCTGAAAAGAGTAGCATTGAGGAATATGAAGTGATTTGCCCAAGGCACAAGATTAGCTAGTGAAGTGTGAAAAAACATTTAAATAAGCCAAAAAAAAAAACCCCACAAACTAAAGGAAAGTCAGTTCATACAAGAGAAAGTAAATGGAATGTTGGAAAGGGAATAGCTTAATAGGAAGAAATAGAGTAAGGACATTTATGTTTTTATATATATACATTTTTTAATATTTATTTTATTTATTTATTCCCTTTTGTTGCCCTTGTTGTTTTATTGTTGTAGTTATTATTGTTGTTGTCATTGTTGGATAGGACAGAGAGAAATGGAGAGAGGAGGGGAAGACAGAGAGGAGGAGAGAAAGATAGACACCTGCAGACCTGCTTCACCGCCTGTGAAGCGACTCCCCTGCAGGTGGGGAGCCGGGGTTCGAACTGGGATCCTTATGCCGGTCCTTGTGCTTTGCGCCACCTGCGCTTAACCCGCTGTGCTACAGCCCCACTCCCCTGTTTTTATATTTTTATTGGAGGATTAATAGTTTACAGTAAACACAGTTGTTGATACATGTGTAAAATTTCTCAGCTTTCTTCAAAACACTCTCACCCCTTCACTTAGGTCCTCCTCCACCACCAGGCACCAAGACCTGAAAGCCCCCTGCCCTCTCCCCTCCACTCTCCACCTAGTGTCTTTTACCACCAAACCCAGTCCAAGTTCTGCTTTGTGTTTCCCCTTTCTGTTCTTATATCTCAACTTCTGCCCATGAGTGAGATCATTCCATATCCATCCTTTTCTTTCTGCCCTATCTCACTTAATATGATTCCTTCAAGTTCCATCCAAGATGAGTTGAAGAAGGTGAAGCTACCATTCTTTTTTGTTTGTTTTGTTATTTTTTTATTTTCCCCCTTTTATTGTCTTTGTTTATCATCATTGTTATAGTTATTATTGTTATTTCTGTCATTGTTGTTGGACAGGACAGAGAGAAATGGAGGAGGGGAAGACAAAGAGGGGGAGAGAAAGATAGACACCTGCAGACCTGCTTCACCTCCTGTGAAGCGACTCCCCTGTAGGTGAGGAGCTGGGGGCTTGAACAGGGATCTTTTTGTCGGCCCCTGCACTTCGCACCATGTGCCCTTAACGTGCTGTGTCACTGCCTGGCTCCTGAAGTCAATATTCTTAACAGCTGAGTAGTATTGCATCTATTGTTGGACATCTAGGTTGCTTTCAGCTTTTGGCTATTTCAAATTGTGCTGCTATGAACATAGGTAGACACAAATCTTTTTGGATGAGTATGTTTGGTTTCTTAGGATATATCCCCAGGAGAAGAATTGCAGGGTCATAGAGTAGATCCACTTCTAGCCTTCTGTGAGTTCTCTAGTCTGCTCTCCACAGGGGTTGGACAAATTTGCATTCCCACCAATAGTGCAGAAAGGTTCCCTTACTCCCATAGCCTCTCCAGAATGTATTGTTAACTATTCCTTCTGATGGATAAGGACATTTTAAAGGTTATATGTGTATGTGTATCTGTGTATCTATGCATATATATACTTATCTATCTAGATATCTGTTTTTACACTGTGATTAAAAAGTTCTATATTTTTCAAAATATTTCATTGGATTTATTTTTTCTCTTCTTGAATTATAGACTTACCCATTCATTGTCCCCAAATTAAATAAAAACCTCTGCTTTTTTATTAGTGTTTTAAAAACCTCTAAATGTATACTGAGATAGTAATATTGACTGAGACTTTGCTCTGTCTACTGAGAGTCCACATGTTTTGGAGAACATGGTACAAAACAGAAAATAAAGGTTGCCTAATTAAGGAATAAGAGAGGGAGGCCTATCATGGTGACTCCTCTCCCATCTATAGAAGTGGCCTGCCTGGAACTCGGTGGTGGTGCACTAGGTAGAGCACACATCTTATCATGTACAAGGACCCAGGTTGGAGTCCCCAGTTCCCATTTGCAAGGAGGGAAGGCTTCATAGGTAATGAAGCAGTACTATACGTGATTCTCTTTCTCTCTTCTTCCCTATCCCCTTTCCCCTCTCACTGTCTATCAAGAAATAAATTAATAAGCAAAAAATTTAAAAACTAAGTGGTCTCTGAGGCAAAAATCATCCTTCCCTGTGTCTGTTTCTGCATCCACAGAAGATGGCTCACTCTACCAGCACCCAGCCACATCTTAAAGCTCTCATTGAATCCTAATGAGCATGTGATGTTCTTTAACTCTTCAATTTCCATTATTAATGTGAAAATAGCTAAAGAAAAGAATGATCTGTAGAAGTAAATATGATCATTATCATGTGTAAATATATTTAGCTACCAATAATTTTATTACAAGAACACTGCACTGTAACATCCTGTAAATTTCAGGCATGCATCTTTGTCAACCAGTTTGTATGCATAAGATTAAGAACCTTAAGACTAGTTCTACCATTCACCATAAAACTTGCCCCTATTGCCTGGTTTATAAATCTCTCCCCCTTTCTCTTCCAGTAACTACTATTGAGTTGTCAGAAAAGTCATGACACATTTTGTATAAAAAAAAAAAAAACTAGAAAAAATGTGTCATGACTTTTCCCACAACCTAATAATTTGGTTTAAAGGTTTATTTTTTATTTTAACAAATAATTTTTTAATTAATTAATTAATTTATTCCTTTTTGTTGCCCTTGTTTTATTGTTGTAGTTTTTGTTGTTGTTATTGATGTAGTCATTGTTGGATAGGACAGAGAGAAATGCAGAGAGGAGGGGAAGACAGAGGGGAGAGAAAGATAGATACCTGCAGACCCGGTTCTCCGCCTGTGAAGTGACTCCCCTGCAGGTAAGGAGCTGGGGCCTTGAACTGGGGTCCTTCTGCCTGTCCTTACTTGCGCCACGTGCACTTAACCCGCTGCGCTACTGCCCGACTCCCTAAAGGTTTATTTTTTAATATACATTATGATGCATGTCTCTTTAATAATCAAAATATAAGCAAACATAAAACGGTGTATTATTGAAATTCAAGGCAGTAATTATTTCTCCCTTCTTATCTGAGTCCATAACATAAACTCAGTATCAGTCGATATTTCCTAATATTTCCTCCTCCCCAACATATACCCCAAAAAAACTTCAGCTAGTGAACACTCACCTCAAGAGGATGAGTCTGGCCTGCCCTGTCCTCTGAGAGTGAAGAAGCTCCTATTAACAGAGACAAAGTCCATAAGGTTACAAGAGCATCAACCTTGCTCAGCCTACACCAGTCAAGGCAAGACAAATGGAAAACTCTAATAGTCAAGAGAAAACAATAGTTGACCAAATAGTAGATATTTAAGGACTCCATTTATTTCAGAATCTAAGATTTGAAAATAAATTCTTTTAACCCCTCTTGATAGATAAAAGAGTAGATCTTCACAATATTTCGTGGATGGGGGCAGAGAATGGCAAGTCTATTTTGGCAAGCACTTAAAAAAATGAATGAAAATAAGAAATAGTACTACAAAAATATAGGCAGAAATCTAAGTAGATGGCCAAGGAAAGAGTTGAGAATGGAGAACAGTAAATTTTGAAGGTCTCTGTCTGATAACGGCTTCTTAAAGATGGCGTGTAAAGAAAACAAAAAAAGAAAGAAGAGAAGGCTAGAAGCAAAAGGTCTGGAACAGTGAGCACCAAATTGAGGGAAAAGTTTCCTGGGAGACACTTAAAAAGTAATCAGAGAAACAAGCTAAAGACCAGAAAGGGCAGTTTGTCTGGAGCTTGAAATGGAAAGAATCGCAAGGAGATTCTCCTACTATATCAAACTCTCAATGGACCGAGAAATCTGCTGTGTTAATAGCTCTAAATCAATTGCTTTGCATGAGACTCTTGGCTACTCCAAATGACTTTGTCAAACTTCTATTTCCCATTTTAAACAGAACAAATAATAATTTCAAGGTGTATCTAGCAATAGAATTACCAGGTTAAATCATTGCCAGGAAGCCAAGTGAGTTTTGAACAGACTTTCCTTTTATGATTCTGAGAAAGACTGGCTTAACCACTTTGGTGACAAAGATTTCCTCTTTGCCCTTCTCTCTAGACTGTGCGTTGCTTCATGTCATAACTCATTCCTGAAGACTGCTGCATCACTATTTCTCTGTTCTTCTTCTTTATCTGGTATGTCACCAATAATAGTAGTGTGACTATAGAAAATTAATTGTTGATATAAATGTAAAAGATTATATGACTTTAAATAACCTTCTGTTCTGCATTTAAGCCAACTTCTTATCTTGGAAAAAAAAAGGTATGCCATTTTTAGATAATCAGATGGTGTATTTTGCTGGAAGAAACCCTAAAATCTGTCATTGGGAGTTGAAATTAAAATCAATAAAGTACTAACTGATTTTTAAAAATGCTAAGTAAAGAGAGCTAGCACTTACCTGTGGCCAAGTAAAAGATTATTTAATCAAGCCTTAAGTATTTCCACTTCTAAACAATACTATGCTAGCTACTTAGGCAGGTTGGGGTGGGGGGAAGGTTGGTCAAAACATTCTAGACTCTTTTTTTTTTTTTTTGTCTCCAAGGTTATAGCTGGAGCTCAGTGCCTACACTACAAATCCATTGCTCCTGGAAGCCATTTTTCCCACTGTTGCCCCTTATTGTTACTGTTGGATAGGACAGACAGAAATCGAGAGAGGAGGGGAAGACAGAGTGGGAGAGAAAGATAGATACCTGCAGATCTGCTTGAAATGACACTCCTGCAGGTGGGAAACAGAGGGCTCCAACCATTATCCTTACACTGGTCCTCTCACTTTGTGGCATGTGTGCTTAACCCAGGGCGCTATCGCCTACCCCCCCCCACACACACACACACCCATTCTAGACTCTTCCAGAATAAAGGACAAGAAATCTTCGCTTAATGAGAGTTTTCTTTCTTTTATTTTTTTAATTTATCAAAAGGAAACACTGAAAAAAACTTAGGATAAGAGGGGTATAGCTCCACACAATTCCCACTACCAGAACTCCATATCCCATCCCCTCCCCTGATAGCTCCCCTGTTCTTTATCTCTCTGGGGCATTATGCCTTGCAGAAGGTGGGAGGTCTGGCTTCTGTAATTGCTTCTCCGCTGAACATGGGCATTGACAGGTTGATCCATACTCCCAGCCTGTCTCTCTTAATGAGAATTTTCTAAGTGCCATAGGTTTTTGCTAACTGATTCTGTATTCTTTATCTCACAGTGACATTTTAAAGGCATGTAAACTTAAAATCAAAGAGTCAATGTCACTCAGGCAGGTTCATGCAACTATTAAATAACAAATGCAGAACACATGCTCCATTCTATTTATTTCTGCTTTTGCTCCATTTTGTTATCCAGATGTTATTTCTTAAAGGTTGCCTCAATGGAGCAACTGGGGAGATGGTATAATAGAAACAGGACTTGGTATCCATCAAGTCCAGTAATCCCAGACACCACATGAACCAGAATGATATTTAGGGCTCTTTCTGTAACTTCCACAAAAATAATTAATTTTAGGTGGTCTTTAAAAATCAGAAGATTTGTGGGTTTGTTTTTGTTTATTTGTTTATTTGCTTGTTTCCATCTTTGGGCCACAACTCCTGATCTCCATTGGACCTCTCAGGAAGAAGTCAATTCCTGTTGAAAGAAATTCCTCCATGAAATTACAAGAACTCAAACGTACTCTGTAAGAGAGCTAAAACACTAGTAGCTTCTGGGGAGCAAAGATGTGGGGACAGAAATAAAAATATAGATGTAACATGGTTCTAGCATGGTTGCAACAGGAAATTTGTTTTATCATTTTATGGGGAGTATGATTTATAGTACAACTGATACATCAATAAAATTTCTCATCTCACCCTGGTAAGTATCTGCAAAACACTGTCACCCCCAACTCAAATCCTTTTTCTACCATCATGCACCAGGATCCCAAACCCTCCACCCTGAGCCCCACTCCTGCTCTACATCCCCAGAGTCCTTTGCTTTGGAGCAATACACCAAACCCAGCCCAAGTTCTATTTTTTGTGTTTTCCCTTTCTGTTTTTGTTTCTGAAGTTCTGCCTATGTGTGAAATCGTGTATCCTAATTCTTCTCTTTTTGCTTATTTCACTTAGCGTGATTCCTTCAATCTCTATCCTAGATGAGATGAAGAGGGTGACTGTAAGATGAAGGTTTTTCTGAGACTTCCTTCCTAGAACTGACTTCTCCTACTAGAGATTTTCGTTGTGCTAGAGATAGTTTCTTTCATAACACCTGCAATAGGTTGTTATACTTTGAACCTTTTTAGCAAAGAATTCCTGCAACTGAGCCTCCTTAGAAAACTGGTAAAAAAAAGGGGGGGGGAAATGGAAGAATAATGATCTCTTAACATTTCTGCCTATACTTGACTAGCATCTTCTTGAGGGAAGCAATGCACTATCCAGGGGGTTGGGCGGTAGTGCAGCAGGTTAAGTGCAGGTGGCGCAAAGTGCAAGGACCAGTGTTAAGGATGCCTGTTCGAGCCTCTGGCTCCCCACCTGCAGGGGAGTCACTTCACAGGTGGTAAAGCAGGTCTGCAGGTGTCCTTCTCTTCCCCTCTCTGTCTTCCCCTCTTCTCTCCATTTCTCTCTGTCCTATCCAACAACGACATCAACAACAAAAACAATAATAACTACAACGGTAAAACAACAAGGGTAACAAAAGGGAAAAATCAGTAATAATAAAAAATTTTAAAAAGAAATGCATTATCCAGAATAGACTAAGACTTCAGTAATGCTTACAGAATTAATTAATAAATAAATTAATTGTTTAAATACATCTAGTAGTGGAGTTCAGTACACGAATATCCAGATAAGAAACAGAACAGTAGGGAATCAGGCAGTAGTGCAGTATTCACATGAAGCGATTCTTTGCATTCTAATCTGTTCTTTTTAATTTATTTTTTATTGAGGGAATAGTGTTTTACAGATGATAGTAAATACAATAGTTTGTACATACATAACATTTCCCAGTTCTCCACATAACAATACACCCCCCACTAAGTCCTCTGCCACTGTTCTTCTGTTAATTCACATCAGATCTTGTGCTTGTGCATATGGGAAATGCCTCATATAAGACAATCAACAGCTTTTTTCAGTCATAATAATGTCAAGGGGCCTATTTATTGAAGTCCTCCTATGGTTCTGGCTCTTTACTAGATCCTGCTCAGACTGATCTTATTAAGTTTTCACATGAACCCTAATGAATTAGCTATTACATTTCATTTACAGATGAGATTCCAGGGATCACCAATGCGTACACACACACACACACACACACACACACACACACACACTGCTCCACAATAACACAAGACAAAGTGAAAAAGTTAACATAGGCTTGCCTGATTTCAGAACCACTAGCCCACTGGAATGAGACAAACCACCCCCCCCCCCCAGTGACACTGGCATATAGGACTCAGATCCAATAGGCTGTACTATTTAGAATGACCAGTCTTTCTTATTTTGACCACTATGGAGACTTTTGTCCATTTCATTGAATGATATCACCAAAATTTCTTTCCTTTTTCATTAAGTTGAATGGCACCACCCAAGTTTTTTTTTAGCAGAAATGTTCAAAATCAAAATAACATTGCCTTATGTTGTTATCTGTCTGTGTGATGGGGGAAAGACCAACCAGCAACTTAAAAATTCTAGAAGTAGCTAAAAAAAACTCAACCCTTTTTCTGTTCCTCATCAATTATAACACTGTAGGCTTAGCATTCTACATTAGCATAATGAGAGCCAGAAAACCCCAAACATGGAAGCTCAGCTCAGAAGACTTAGAATTATTTCACTGGTAACAAGGTCTGTTGAACACCCTCAAGTTCTTAGCCCCCGGGAAGAAAAGGATCCCTCTGGAGACTGCCTTGATATGGCAAAGCTGTAACTCTGATACGTAATTCTGGCCCAGTTCTGCTGCCTTCAGGAAGGACCATTGCACACAGACACATTTTTGGGAAGAAAAATAGGGTTGAAATGAAGTCATATTTTATTCCAGAGTATCATTTATTCTTCAGTGAAACGGGACTCTCCACATTTTTCATTGTGTACTAGGAGACACTGAATCCACAGTAATATCAGGAGGAACACCACACACACACACACACACACACACACACACACACACACACTTGCAATTCCTTTACCCAAATGCAGGCATTTAAATAGCTAGAATAACTAGAGTCAAATTCGAAGCCTCTAGAGAGGGAATTCATAAGCACTGTGCAAAGTGGTTTATAAATGTCACATTATTATTTCTTAAAATGGGCTAGGCAGGTGTTTATCCATGCTTTTTTTATACACCAAAATGATTTTGCATTCTTGATCCTTTCCCCTGTAGACTGGAAATGGTTACAGGCTGTTTCCAAAGGAGATAATGAATGCATGTGAGCACACAGCACGTTAGATCTAAAGGGGCCTCAGAGTTCAGCTCTCCCGGCTGCCATGGTACTGAGGCCAGGAGAGCTGGTGGCTTGCCTCGGGATACAGCTTGGGCACATTAGTAGATGAGCTCAGCCTGAAACCCAGGTCTGCTTGTTCCTGATTCAGGAGGATTTTTATTACACCCCAGGGGAGGCAAAGCTAATTCAAGGAAATCAAAGTCGGAATGTCATGTAATGACTTGGAATACTAATGCCACGTCAGTGATGCCACGGTGTTTTACAAATATATAGATATGAAGGATTTTTACATGAAAATGCAAGTTGAGCTTTCATGAAAAAATATAGAAGAATGCATGGGAGTGAAAATAAAGCCCTTGTCTTGCCACCCAGAGATAGGCTCTGATGGTAGTCACTGATTTCATCCTTACCTCTGGACTTTGCTGTGCTTGTGTATGCTTGCAAATTGAATCTTACAAACACGGGACACCACTAAAATCATCACTTGAAAACCAGCTTGAGCGGCTGAGCACTGGCTCTCCCAATAGAGCATGAACGTTACAATGCACAAGGGTCTGGGCTCAAGCCCTCCTTCCCTTCCCCCACCGGCAGGGAAAAGAGGCTCCATGAGTGGTGAAGCAGTGCTGCAGGGTTCTCTGTCTCTGCCTTTGTCTCTGTCTCTCTCTCTCCTTCTCCACCTCCCCATTTCACTCTTCTTTTTATTTCTAGGTCATGAGGAGGTGAGGCAGTCATACCTGTATATCAACAACCATACTGTAAACTACTAGTAGCCCCTCGTAAAGTATAAAAAATAAGAAAATACATAAATAAGTATTTTAAAAGAAAAAAAAAGCATCTCTGTAGTATATATATATATTTCCTCCAGGGTTATTGCTGGGCTCGCTGCCTGCACCATGAATCCACCGCTCCTGGAGGCCATTTTTTCCCCTTTTTGTTGCCCTAGTTGTTGCAGCCTCGTTGCGGTTATTATTGCCATTGTTGACGTTGTTTTGTTGTTGGATAGGACAAAGAGAAATGGAGAGAGAAGGGGAAGACAGAGAGAGAGGGGAGAGAAAGATAGACACCTGCAGACCTGCTTCACCGCCCGTGAAGCGACTCCCCTGCAGGTGGGGAGCCGGGGGCTCGAACCAGGATCCTTAGGCCGGTCCCTGCGCTTTGTGCCACGTGCGCTTAACCCACTGCGCCACTGCCCGACTCCCTCTGTAGTATATTTTTAAACCTCTTTCCAAGTGACTCTCCCTTCACTTATTTTATTTATTTATTTTTTAATATTTATTTATTCCCTTTTGTTGCCCTTGTTGTTTTATTGTTGTAGTTATTATTGTCGTCGTTGTTGGATAGGACAGAGAGAACTGTAGAGAGGAGGGGAAGATAGAGAAGGGGAGAGAAAGACCAGACACCTGCAGACCTGCTTCACCGTCTGTGAAGTGACTCCCCTGCAGGTGGGGAGCCGGGGCTCGAACCGGGATCCTTTTTTCTGTCCTTGCGCTTTGCACCACCTGCGCTTAACCCACTGTGCTACTGCCCGACTCCCCTTCAGTTGTTATTTTTAAGGCCCACTCACGCTCGCTTAGCTGCTCCGTAATTTATTAAGCCAACACCCCAGTTCGAGGCTTCACCATTTTCTTCACTACTAGAAGCAACAGAAGCACGATGTAATGACTTTCCTGGCTCAGCCCCCTTCTGGTTGCACAACCTTACGGCTATGTCAGCATGAATAAGTCACTAACCGCTCCAGAAATCATTTGTCAACCAGCAATCATTCTTCACTTGTAGGAGTTGTTTAGTGTTTTTTTTTTTAAATCAGCTTATATAGGGAAGGCTCAGCACATGTCAGTTACTTTAGTTGTTGTTATTTAGCAATAGGTTTCTATTAACAACCGCTGCCACAAAAATCTTTTTAGGTGTAGTTGTATTTTTATTTATTGGGGGGCCGGTGGCAGCGCACCTCGTTGAGCACACGTTACAATGTTCAAGGACCCAGGTTCAAGTCCCAGGTTCCCACCTGCAGGGGGAAAGCTTCATAAGTGGTGAAGCAGGGATGCAGGTGTCTCTCTCTCTGTCTCTCTCCTTCTCTATCCCCCCATTCCCTCTCTATTTCTGGCTGTCTCTAGCCAATAAATAAAGATGACAAAAATAAATTTAAAAAATAGTTATTTATTTGTTCATTGGATAGAGACAAAGATGCAAAAGGGATAGAACTGGAGGTGATGATGCTTAGTGAAATAAATAATGAGATGAAAGACAAGTACCAGATGGTTTCATTCAAATTCAGAATCTAGAGGGCTGATACACATGAACTTATAAAAAAAAAAAAGAAAAGAAAAGAAAACAGAAGCACACAAACTGCTGTGGGAACTCTGGTGGTTCTTGTTGGGAGGTGGGAGGGTGGGGACATAGAGCTTTGGTGGTGGGTGAGGTGCGGAACTAGACCTTGTCATCTTACAATCTTGTAACCCATTATTAAAAAAGGTAGTGCCACATTATTTTCCCAAGAAAGGAAAGTAGAGCACTCATTACCTCATACAGTCTCCATAACTAGGGGTTATAATTCTTTTACAATAATCTTTGTCAAATTGAGTAGTTATAAAGTATGTCGTTTTGTTTTAATTTTATCACTTTGTAAGTTGAGAAGCCCCAGCACACCCCCACCTCCTCTGTGAGATTCTCCCTGCCAAACTTCTTCTCATCATGAGTTTTCTTGCTTTGAGATTGTACTATCACCAAGCACTCAGGCAATTCATATCACTTTATTTGAGTTAGAGAATCTGTTATTTTTTTATTATTTATTTTGGATAGAGACAGAGATAAATTAAGAGGGAAAGGAAAGATAGGAAAAGAGAAGAAGACAGCTGCAGCTCTCTCCACTGACTGAAGCTTCCACCCTACAGGTGGAAACAAGGGGGTTGGTAACATAAGTGCTCTGCCAGATGTGCCACCACCCGGTGAGTTAGAGAATTTGAACATACAGTAAGCACTCTCTTCATATTGGCGGTATTACCTCTGATTTAAATTAATCAATCTCCAGAGTGTACCTGTCAAATGAAGGAGCAGGACCTTAGAACAAAGAAATATGCAAGGAGCATGGAGGGAGAAACAGAATTTGATGCTGGTCCTATTCTCAAGGATCGGAGTCCTTTCCTCCTTTCAAATTTTGTAGGTAAGTCATTGTGGTCACAGAGTAACACAAGAGGGAGAAGGAGCTTGGCCATAATTTGTAGAGAAATTACTCCTTAACTCCAGCCAGCTGTTGCCATACCAAAAACCTGGGTTTAGAGTTGCCAGAATGTTACATCAAGTCATGACTATTGGTTTACTTGTTTAATCATTATGGTGGTCCAATGAAAGGTCAGATCTGACAAATGAAGGTAGTTTGCAACATCTGCCCAGGAAACTGACTGACCAAAAACAAAGCAGCTCTCCTGCAGGTGATGGACACAGGTAGAAAAGTGCGAGGATGCTTGGGAGGGCAAATGACGTGTAGCTAGCTGCAGGCAGAAGGGTGGTGCAGAATTCATCTTGTAGAGTAATGTTCAGATTGGCAAAAAGGATCACGAAAACAATGAATTTATCCCTCAATCCTTGCAAACTTACATCCAGCCTACAGTTGGTATTCAGGGCATGAGTTCATTGTAAATTCAGGAGTCCCAGTAGGTTGAGCAAGAGAGTAGGGCACTAAAGTTTGTATGGTTGGTAAGCCCAAGTCCCCACAGGATAAACAGTGCTCGTTGATGGCTATGGCTTTCCAGATGTAATTTTTACCCAATCCCCCCATCCCCCGAGAGTTATCTAGAATGTTCTCAATTATGAACACCCACAAGCAAACATACTATGGCAGCCTCAACAAGTTTTGCTCAAGCTACCAAGCTGCTACCTCTCCTATCTACCTTCTCTTTAAGCAGCAAACTCAAGTAGGATGCTCTGCTTTTTCCATTGGAAAATGCTCCAGCCAACTCTTGTATGGTTACCATGGCAACTATCAGGTAGCACTGTCTTGTGCCTGAAGCTAAGACTTGCAGCAAGAAAGCCAATACAGTAGTATATTATTTCTTCCTGGACTAATATTTTAAACTGTAGCCTATAGTGTTCCCATAATTTATTCAATCAGAAGCTTGAGTGGTTTATTGAATTGAACGTGCCATGGCTCTCCTTTGACTGAGCAATCCATTCAGTAGTGGGCCTTTACTTTGAATTTTCTTGGCAAGGAAAAGTGTGGGCTTACCATGGTACACGTTTTGTGATTTCTAAGAGTCTAAGAAAGAAAATAAATTTGCACACACAAAGTCTGTCTTTTTTACTCTCATACTAGTTGAAGAACAATTCATCTTGTTTTGACTGGGCCCAGATGGGCTCTTTGCCAAACATCTGATTTCTAGATAGTGTCCATATCACTGAGAGAGAACTAATACATGTCTTTGATTGGTGAACACTTAGAGGAGGCAAGAAGTAAAAGCAAACTGGTTCAGACCAATAGTAGCTATCAATTCCCAATCCTTCAAAGAACTCTCCCAGTTCTGTCCTTAAAATTTTCATTACTCCCTGAGCTGAGATGGAGGTAATGTATGCAGAAGACAGAGGTACATTCATTGTGGAAGGGACTAGTGCAGTGGGGGGATCTTCAATAGGAATGTGCTTTGAGCCTAGTTGTCGTTAATGTTCGGGGCTCCAGCAGGCCAGGCTAGCTTCGCGGCGGTAGACAGAGATGACCAGAGACACACGGCTGGGCAGAGAAGCTTTATTCACAAGCGGGCAAACAAGTGCTCTCCTGTCTTTCTACTCTGGCAGCAGAGAGAGACCTTTAAACTAATCACCACACAGATCTGTCCCCCATCTCCTCACGCCAAGAACTCCGGAACTCTGTAGGGGTCTCGGGGCGGGGAGAAGGGCGCCCGCAAAACTAGCAAGGGCCAAACCAATTTCTCCCAGAGGTGGGGGGAAGGAGACCAAACCAATATGAAACATACAACACCTAGTATAGTGAGAGACTATTATATCAGATAATTTGAGAGTAGGCAAGAGAAAGGGGCACTTAACTGGAGTATTTGTACAGTTGCACTTGGATCTTTTAACATTTAAGAGAATATAAAATGTGAGTAGGGGCCAGGCAATGGCATACCTGATTAAATGCTCACATTACAGTGCTCAAGGACCCAGGTTCAAGCCCCTGGTCCCCACCTGCAGGGGGAAAGCTTCACATGTGGTGAAGCAGGGCTGCAGGTGTCTCTTTGTCTTTCTCCCTCTCTATCTCCCCATCCCCTCTCAATTCCTTCCTGTGTCGTATGCTTTACATTGGTTTGTTCTAGCCCTCCCCCCACCAAGAGAATTGGATCAGTCCAATTAATTCCGCGGGCCTGCTTGGCCCCACCCCAAGGAACCCTGAGAGAGGGTTCCTGAGTCCGAGAGTTCCTGAGTTCCTGAGTTCGAGAGTGCCAGAGTTTCAGAGGGTTCCCCAGTATGAGAGTTGCTGAGTTCCGGAGTTCGAGAGTTTCAGGGTTACAGAGTAAGAGAGAGTGCCAGAGAGACAGAGTTCCAGGGTTCCTGAGTTCCAGAGTAAAAGAAAGAGTGCTTGCGCCGCCGCAAAGAGACAGCAGAGTTCTGTTTGGTGATTAGTTTGTCTTAGTTTATGAATCGTTGTTCCTGAATAAAGAAATACAGCTTCCCTGCCCAGCCGTGTGTCTGCGAGTCTCTGTTCACCACTGCAAAGCTACCCGCCCGGCAAGAGCCTACAAATTTTAACAACACTTCCTGTCTCTATCCAATAATAAGTAATTTTTTTAAAATGTGGGTATAAACCCAGTGATCACCCTGGTGGCAATAAAATAATAAGTAAATAAACATAAGAACAGCATTATGGGATTGGGAGGGTACACCTGATGAGTGTGCACATGACAGTGCATGAGGACCCAGGCTAAGCCCCTGCTCCCAGTTGTAGGAGGCAGACTTCACAAGCTGTCAAGAGGTATTGCAAGTGTCTCTCTTTCCCTCTCTATCACCCCTTTCCCTTTCAGTGTCTCTCTGTCTCTATTCAATATGATATTATATATAAAGGTAAAAGATCCATAAGTAACAGGTATTGGGAATCAGAGGGTCCCCAAAAGAACTGTTATTCATACTGGTTCTCTGCTTCTAAGAATAATGTCTATTCTGGGCCCCAGATCAGATCAAATCAATGGGGTTTACAGCCTACAATATTTATACCCCTTTCCCATATTAAGGAGCTACTCTCTTCCCTGATCCAGCTTTCTGATCCTTTTTCTAGCCATGACATCATCCCCCCAGACAATAATTAGGATCCACCTGCATATCAGATTGCAGGCTCAGGAAAAAAAAAACAACATTAGTATAGCTACAGGCCCTTTGAAATATAACTAAAATATGCCTACTAGCTATCTACAAAATGGAGGACCCCCCCAACACTTCATCTGCACTATTCCAGCCTTTAGGTCCGTGATTGTTCAACAATTTGTTTGGCTTTGTATGTTAACTCTCTTTTTAGCCACCAGGTTCCAGATGCTAGCATGATGCTAACCAGACTTCCCTGGACAGATGACCCCACCAGTGTGTCCTGGAGCTCTGCTTCCCCAGAGCCCTTCCCCACTAGGGATAAGAGAAAGATGGGCTAGGAATGTGGATCTATCTGTCAACACCTATGTTCTGTAATTGCAGGGAAGCAATTACAGAAGCCAGACCTTCCACCTTCTGCAACCCACAATGATCTTGGGTCTATACTCCCAGAGGGATAAAGAATAGGAAATCCATCAGGGAAGGGGATGGGATAAGGAGTTCTGGTGGTGGAAACTGAGCTAAGTTGTACCCCTCTTATCCTATGGTTTTGTCAATGTTTCCTTTTTATAAATAAAAAATTTTTAAAAAGAGTAATGTTTATTCTTGGCTTTTACATAGTCAATACATCATTTTTCTTTCTTCTATGTATGGAACACAAGAATTGGATTTATGGCTTGGGAGATAGCATAATGGTTATACAAACAACTTTCATCCTGAGGCTCTGACATCTCAGGTTCAATGCCCAGCACCACCATAAGCCAGAGCTAAAATATTTAAAGTTAAATGTTTTAAAGGAATTGAATTTATGTGTTTCCCCATCACTTCTTAATCTTTGATTAAGACCAAAGGTAGAAATTATGTTTCCTTTTCATTCCATTCCCAATCTTGATGCCCAGGATAGTGCTTTGATTAATAAAAATGAACTGAAGATAAGAATGGTTTCTAATAGTATGGCTTTCCATGTCTGGCTTTGTACACTGTATTTAACTCCATTTTTCAGTCTGTAAAGTCCAGATAATGCTATGCAATTCACAAAAGCAATACAAAGACAACAAATGTAAAGCATAAAGTGTGACAGCTGACACATAACACATAGTTGTCAAGGTTATGTCTGAGAATCTATGTAGCTGTTGGTATGCATGAGACCCCTTCTGTTTCATTTGGTTTAAATCCCCCCTGCTTAACACTATTCTATTTACATAACCACTGCATTCTATTTACATAACCACTGTTAACAAGCACCACCCTCCCTCCAGGGCATTGGTGGTTCAGTGATAGGATTCTCGCCTGCTCCGCCCCCTCCTTGTCACACTCTGATTTTCACCAGTCACTTTTCTCTCCACCCTCTCTATGTCACATCCTGTTTCCACCCTACTTGGCAAGTATATATAAAGACAGCATGGTGAGTTTTAGGGTACTTGAGTTTAGCTTAGCTTGGCTTAGATTGTGCTGCGTCCTGCATGAATAAAGAGATACTGCCTACAGCTCAACCATGAGTCCCTGGTCGTCTGTTACCCGCCCGTGAAGCCAGCCCGGCGAAAACAACCTAGCCCTGCGAAAACAGCATGTAGCAGTGCGCAGGACAGAAACCATGAGGCAAACACACTTGACTGCCAGTCCGGTTGAGCTATTTACTCTCTGCATGGCCCTAGGCAACCTGGTTAACCTCCCTAAAGCTAGTCTTTCATTTATGAAATCTGGGTAATAACATTTACCTTATTAGAGATGTCAGGAGGAGTGAATGAAATATCATATAGAGACCTGACCTTTCTTTCTTTATGCATTAATATGTAAATCTTTAAATTATATTACACTTTAAAGTGGAAAAGAAAATTGAAATATCCAGTGGAGACTGCTTGGATGTGACCTCTTATTATTAAAATTAGCATGCTATGATTTCTTTTCTGCTTTCCTGAGTTTAACAAATAGTTATGCACTGATATATTTGATTATGTCCTGTTCTTTAAGAATGATAATAAATCCACACCTCCTAATTCCTAATGGAAGAGAGCTTTACAAGTTTGCATGGAGACAGAATAGCATAAAACTCTATAGCTCTCCTTTTTTCTAGTGTCTCTGGTTGATTCCAATACTTCAAGGTATGTAAAACTAAAAAGCTTCACACTTTTGATACCCCAGATGATGTGAGACAAATGGGAAGGATAGAAAATAAAATTTGAGAAGATCTGAGAATAAAGATTCACACAGTTCACACAGCCTCTGAGTGCCAGTCCATAATATCACTTCTGGATGATTATTGAAGACATGAACATGAAAATGTAACAATTAGATATGACACTTCAGAGTCTAAAAAAATCTCACATGCCTCTGTTTGATTAAAAACGGTCCATGTGGAAACTTGCAGAACCTGAAATTAGTCTCGCTATATTAGAAGCTTTTACCCACATATGAATAACAAGACTAATGAACTTAATTCCAGATCATGAGGATTATTAAAGAAAGCATATTGGTCCAATGCTCTAAATAATAAATTGGAAAAAGCCACATACTCTAATCTTAACCGTGTACATGTGTGTACTGAATAATCATTGAGTGTTCATCAGAACTGAAGATGACTAATGCACAGACCTGACATATAGGGAGGGGCTCCAGGTCCAATGAAATAAATATATATACAAACATTCTATATGTAATAGATAAATGGACAATGGGTAATGTAAATACACTGTTTATGGACTGGGAATATCTAAGCTGCTCTAACAAAGCCAGAAAATGTGTCATTACTTGGCTCTTAATTCACTGAATGTAGGTTAAGAAACAGTAGTTGGCTCTCAATATTAAATATCAAGCCCCAATTTACTTCCTTTCTCTTTAAAAATATCCCATCTTTTCAGCCTCTGATAGGAAATTAAGGCCTTGATGCTATGATATCAGGCCACCCCATCAGCTGGGGCCCTAATCAGAGAGTCCTGAGATTCCCAAACAGATATGATGGGCATAGACCTTGAATAAATCCCTCTCTCCATTGTCATCGGTCATCTATATCAGGAACAACAAATCAGACCCCTCTGTAGGCCCCCATAGGACCTTGCCCTCAACTTGGATCAACAACAGTAGAGAATGTTTCACCCTCTGAATGGAGGATGGACAATATACTCTATGCTACACCTGAGGAAGATGGGTCCTGATATTGGGGCAGCTTGGAATGTTCCTACTCATGACCACAGAATGTGAGCTCAGATCTACAGGGATGCAGTGGTCACACATAGGCGCCTAAGCTGAATATGGGCCCCAGATCAGATCAGATCAATGGGGTTTACAGTCAACAATATTTATACATCTTTCCCATATTTGGGAGTTACTTTCTTCCCAGATGCAGCTTTCTGGTCCTTTTTCCAACCATGACATCATCTCCCCAGACAATAACTAGGATCCATTTGCATATCAAATTTCAGGCTCAGGGGGAAAAAAAAACTAGTATAGCCACAGGCCCTTTGGAATATAACTAAAATATACCTACTAGCTATCGACAGAATGGAGACACCCCCCCCCCCCCGCAACTCTTCATCTGCACTACTCCAGCCTTTAGGTTCATTATTAGTCAACAACATGTTTGGCTTTATATGGTAACTCTCTTTTCAGCCACCAGGTTCCAGACGTTAGCATGATGCCAATCAGACTTCCCTGGACAGACGACTCTACCAATATGTCCTGGAGCTCCGATTCCCCAGAACCCCACCCCATTAGGGAAAGAGAGAGGCAGGCTGGGAATATGGATTGACCTGCTATCACCCATGTTCAGTGGGGAAGCAATTACAGAAGCTGGACCTTCCACATTCTGCCTCCCACAATGACCTTGGGTTCCATACTCCCAGAGGGATAAAGAATAGAAAAGCTATTAGGGGAAGGGAGGGGACAAAGAGTTCTGGTAGTGGGAACTGTGTGTAGTTGTACCCCTCTTATCCTATGGTTTAGTCAGTGTTTACTTTTTATAAATAAATAATTTGAAAAAAGAAAAATATATTTGAGGGCCCACAAAGTAGATCACTCACACAGTGTGCTACTTGGCCATTCACATGGCCTTGGTTTGTGCCCTGCCCCACTGCACTGAAAGAAGCTTCAATGCTGTGGTCTCTCACTCACTCTCACCCAAGCTTTCTGCTTCTGTATTTACAAAGTAGAAAGAAAGACAGATATATATATATATATATACATATATATATATATATACACACATATATGTATGTATATATATATAAAGATGTATTGATTAAACCAAATAACCTATCTTATTTATCGCTTATTTGCTCTATAGTATACCAAAATATTGATTTGAGTGGTGATGTGTTGCTATGTTTTTTCTCATTGATTTGGAAAATAGACACATTAGTTACAAGATAAGTGAATTCAAAGACAACAAAAAGCCATGGGAGAATAAACCTAGCAAAGGTTACAAGAGCATTGCTATCAGTATAATGAGGGGAGAGTCAGTCAAACAGAAAGTTTCAAATATCAGCTCCTTTACATTTTTTTAAATTTAATGTATAAAGTATATCTTTACAACTTGAGGTGTGTCACTGAACTGAGCAGCTTAGAAACCTCTGATTTTTCGTAGGTATGGACAACCCATCAATTAAACCTACAAAATGAAGGGCTTATGTTGACCAAGACTCTCTGACATCAAGTTAAAGAAACTCAGTTCAAAACAGCTTAATTTTTAACAGAATAAAATAACTTCAGAAATACCTGAATCTAGGAATTTAGATTATGTCACCAGAGCACTATGTGATTTGTACTGTGTTGATTTCATTCTCAGGCACGTTCTCCTTGTATGATGCCAAACTTGTTCTTTAGACTCAGGGTTTGCTTGCTGAATACTTCAATTCCAGCAGAAAAGAATTTTTCCTTCAGCAGAGCATCAGTATAAGTGCCAGAATCGAGTTTCACTGGACTTGATGGACATCAGTGACTGTGTGAATAAGGAATGAATGCATCAGTTGGTTAGATCTCTGTCCTTTTTAATAAGAGGTAGAGTTAGGACAAAGATTCAGTGAGGGAAGGTTGAATCCAAAGGAAACTACAAGTGGGCTACAAAAGAAAAGGAATGGTATTTGAAATCCCCCAAACAGTTGACATCCACTTACATGGACTCTAAGGTTTCTGCCAATGCCTGCAAATCCAAAATCATCTCTCAGAGCTATTAAGTAGACTAATAAATAATTATCAAGAAAGAGCCAGCTGTCTGCCTCAGTCTTACCTCAAGCTGTCTGCCTCAAGCTAGCTACTTAATAGCAGAAACCAAATCCTACTCTCTTAACTTGCAATCTCATGTCTCACATCTTTTCAACAGTCCTAGCTCCAGGAATCACCATGGAGTCAACAGGAAATGGTTTACAAAACTGTGAACCCTACCACTTGTAGTGAGTTTCATAAAAGGAACATGTCTTATGATCCCGTGAGGATGCCATTGGGAACCTCTGGTAACTTACCTCAAGTGTAGTTCCATGTTGCCTAATTTCGTTGGCTGACTAGTTTTTAAGCAAACTATAAATGGCATGTATTTCTAGTCCAGTTGAGGTTATCTCAAGTTCTCATTTTTAATATCTAAGAGCATGCTCATGGTTTCCATAGTAACTGCCTAGTGATGGTTCTTTCTGTGTGAAAATGAGGGTGCCAGCAACAACAGTGCTGCTTTCTCTTGATTGAGATGAGTCCTGAGGGTGAACCCTATCATGGGTGATTTTGCTTTTTCAACTTTTCAGATGATAATGTGCAGTCAGTATTAGGAGTCTCTGATATAACCCTTTGAATTCTTATTAAGACAGGCTGACTGAGATATCAAATAGTCCATTCACAATTCCATACAGCCTACTTAATTTCAGAATGTCTCATAATGCATACCTGGTACCTACTTAAAAGTGTGTGTGTGTGTGTTAGCACTCTAAGGGAATCTTATTCACGCTGGTGCACTGTGATTTCTGACTTCCAAGGTGCCAGCTCACGAATATTCTTAATTAGAATTGTAGTTTCTCCATCTCTTTCATATTGGGCTTTGCTGGAACTTAATTGCAGCAAGGGACCAGAAAAACCTGGCAGGTCTTACAGTCACGACCTGTGGTTCTAAATGTAACATATGAATGACCAACAAAATGGTGCATCACTGCAACTGCCAATATGTCATGGAGATGTGGAAGAAGAAGGAAGTGAAGCAAATAATCACCTCTCAATTAAATTTTCCAAAAGTCTCCAGTGATAATTGGCTACAGAAAAACTTTACTCCTCAATTTACAATATAAGCAGCAACATAAAACAGGCACACCTGCCATCCCAACAATTTAGGGGTGTTGAAAAGAAACACACACACACACCTTTTTTTTTCTTTTCTTCACATTAGCAGGCTGTCCTGTGTTTCAAAAATCTCTTCCACGTGATTTTATTTCCCTTCCTTTGTTAGGGTGAAGCTTGAAGTAAATTCCATTCAATTTCATATTACTGACTTGATTATGTTAAAACATTGTACTGGTCATGACCCATCAATGATAAGTTTCTTTAAGGGAAGGTGCTTTGATATTTAAAATGTGGCCCTTAAAAACATAGATATAATTTGTAGAGAAATTCCACCTTGATTTTGACACTGAGATGGAATACATTTAGGTTGCAATATTTATAATTCAAGATCACATGGCACGATTTAGGAAGCTGTAGTGGAGAAATTATTCTGTAAATATTTATGAAGCATAAACTATTTGTGAGTTCTTCTTCTGGTAGATGTTGTAAGGGATATAAAGAAGAATGTTCTTGAGATGTTTACCACCCACAAGAGGAGATAAGAGAGTCACCAATAGTTATAATGTTGATATCAAGTATGATAGTCTTTTGATAAACAATATATATTGAAATTGACAGGAGAAAGCAAGTTGGGTAAAAGAACAGAAGAAAATTACAAAAGAAATAAACCAACAGTAACCCTGGTGACAGAAGAAAGAAAGTGAAAAAGAAAAAAGGAAAGAGAGAAAGAAAAAAAGAGGATGAGGAAGAAAGGAAAAGAAAGGAAAGGGAAGGGAAGGGAAGGGAAGGGAAGGGAAGGGAAGGGAAGGGAAGGGGAAGAAATTGAAGCAAAAGGAAAATGCCAGGGGTGGGGGCAGAACAGAGTCCTAGTGTCTATTGCATGAGAAGTATGGACATCACTTGGAGAGTCTCTGTTTTGCTGTGTGCTTGACCCAGGTTCAAACCAGGCCATCATGACATTGAAAAGAAGCTTCAGTACTGTATCTTTGGTATTTCTTCTTCTCTTCCTTGTCCTTCTGCTTCTTCTTCTCCTCCTCCTGCTTTTCCTCTTCCTCCTTCTCTTCCTTCTTCTTCCTCTACTCTCTCTTCTCTCTCTCTCTCTCACTTTCTGTCTCATTACTTCAGTATTTCCTTTTTGTTCTTTATTGGGTGAGTAATGGCTTATAGTCGATAGTGAAATTCAGTAGTTCGTACATGTGTAACACTTCTCAGTTTTCCACATAACAATCTAAACTGCCCCCCGCCCCCCCAGGTCCTCCCCTGTCATCAATATTTCTATCTGGAAAAATCAGCCTGGAGCAGTGAATCCCCAGAGATGACTAGTAACAAAGCCTGCTCTTACATTCAATTCTTGAAACTGTTGTATGAGATCACTTAAAATTTCCAGATAATAGACTAAAATTCTAGGTAATTTCCCCAAAGTCACTCAGTAAATAATCGGTGGTGCTAGAATTTACTAGTCCCATTCAGAGGAAGGTGACCAGCACAATTTGGTTAAAATGTACGAAGGTATGGGAATATGGTTAATCAAGGCACTATTGGGAGTAGGGTGGTAGCAAAGCAGGTTAAACGCACATGGCACAAAGCACAAGGACTGGCATAAGTATCCCGGTTCGAGCCCCCCACTCCCCACCTGCAGGGGGGTCGCTTCACAAGCGGTGAAGCAGGTCTGCAGGTGCCTGTCTTTTTCTCCCCCTCTCTGTTCCCCTCCTCTCTCCATTTCTCTCTGTCCTATTCGACAACGATGACATCAATAACAACAACAATAATAACTATAACAATAAAATAACAAGAGCAACAAAAAGGAATAAATAAATAAATAAACAATCAGGGCAACATCACACCTGGTTGTAATACCAGATGAATGCAAAGTCAGCTCCATATGTGATTCTAGTCATCCCCTTCTTACGTAAAACAGCCTAGGTATCCAGGCCCTGTGAGCACTAACTATAATCTCATGCCACAACCTGTAATTTTCAAAGCTTTCCCCACATTTTATATTATTTCTTAAATGTATTTTCTCTCATTTCTCAAAGGCTCCATGCTCCCAAGATATCCATGTCTATATAGACATACCATGCAGTTCCATCCCAGACTTTCACAAAAATCCCCTAGCTTTGGGTGTTTTATGAATTTGGTAACTTGGTAACTTTCCTTTTTTTTTTTTTTTTTTGTTTTGCCTTCAGAATTATCTCTAGGTCTCGGTGCCTACACTATGAATCCACTGCTTCTGGGACCATTTTTTCCATTTTACTGTTGTTATTGTTACTATTGCTGTTATTGTTGTTGGATAGGACAGAGAGAAATCACAAGAGATGGGGAGACAGGGGGAGACAAAGATAGATACCTGCACACCTGCTTCACCGCAGGTGAGGATCTGAGGGCTAGAATTAGGATCCTTACGCCTGTCCTTGGGATTCACACCATGTGCTCTTAACTCGCTGCATTAATGCCTGGCCCCTATTTGCTAACTTTCTAAATAGGAATGAGAATAATGGGGAAGAACTATATCTAAGAGAGGTGTCTTCTGCCATCACCTAGGTGATTCCTTCTATTTTCCATTCATGTTTTTTTTTTTTGCCTCCAGGGCAATTGCTGGGGCTCAGTGCCTATACTATGAATCCACTCACTGCTCCTGGAGGCTACTTTTTTCCATTTTGTGGCCCTTGTTGTTATTGCTGTTGCTGCTGTTGTTGTTGGACAGTACAGAGAAAAATTGATATAAGAGGGGAAGACAGAGAGGGTGAAAGAAAGATAGACACCTGCAGACCTACTTCTCAGCTTGCAAAGTGACCCCCCTGCAGGTGGGGAGCTAGGGGCTCAACCCAGATCCTTGAGCAAGTCCTTGTGCTTTACACCATGTATGCTTAATAATTTTTTATATATATACCCTTTCCCTTTGTGAGAAAAACAAGAAGGAAGCTGTTCTTTCTCAGGACAGTTTGACCCATGCTCTTGGGTTGGTCCTTGGTGTTTCATCTCCACCCCCCCCCCAATACTCTGAGGTATTGTTCTTTTCTTATTTTTGAATTATTCATTTTTATTTGATAGGCCAGAGAGACATTTAGAGGGGCAGGGAAGACAGAGAAGGAGAGAAAGAAAGACACCTGCAGCTCTGCTTTTCCTCTCTTGAAGCTTCCCCCCAGCAGATGGGTTGGGGCAATGGCTCACCCAATTGAACACATCTGTTACCATGCGCAGGACTTGGGTTCAAGCCGCCGGCATCCACCTACATAGGACAAACTTCACAAGCAATGAAGCAGTGCTGCAGACAACTCTTTCTCCTTTGCTTTTATTTTCTTTTTTATTATTTGTAGATAGACCTACTTTTCTTTTTTCCTTTTTATTATTTTATTTAAATTTATTATTTATAAAAAAGGAAACACTGACTAAACCATAGAATAAGAGGGGTACAACTCCACACAACTCCCACCACCAGAACTCCGTATCCCATCCCCTCCCCTGATAGCTTTCCTATTCTTTATCCCTCTGGGAGTATGGAACCCAAGGTCATTGTGGGAGGCAGAATGTGGAAGGTCCAGCTTCTGTAATTGCTTCCCCACTAAACATGGGTGTTGGAAGATCAATCCATATTCCCAGCCTGCCTCTCTCTTTCCCTAGTGGGGTGGGGTTCTGGGGAATTGAAGCTCCAGGACACATTGGTGGGGTCGTCTGTCCAAGGAAGTCTGATTGGCATCATGCTAACGTCTGGAACCTGGTGGCTGAAAAAAGAGTTACCATATAAAGCCAAACATGTTGTTGACTAATAATGAACCTAAAGGCTGGAGTAGTGCAGATGAAGAGTTGCGGGGGGGGGGGGGGTGTCTCCATTCTGTCGATAGCTAGTAGGTATATTTTAGTTATATTCCAAAGGGCCTGTGGCTATACTAGTTTTTTTTTCCCCCTGAGCCTGAAATTTGATATGCAAATGGATCCTAGTTATTGTCTGGGGAGATGATGTCATGGTTGGAAAAAGGACCAGAAAGCTGCATCTGGGAAGAAAGTAACTCCCAAATATGGGAAAGATGTATAAATATTGTTGACTGTAAACCCCATTGATCTGATCTGATCTGGGGCCCATATTCAGCTTAGGCGCCTATGTGTGACCACTGCATCCCTGTAGATCTGAGTTCACATTCTGTGGTCATGAGTAGGAACATTCCAAGCTGCCCCAATATCAGGACCCATCTTCCTCAGGTGTAGCATAGAATATGTTGTCCAGCCTCCCTTCAGAGGATGGAACATTCTCTACTGTTGTTGATCCAAGTTGAGGGCAAGGTCCTATGGGGGCCCACAAAGGGGTCTGTTTTGTTGTTCCTGATATAGATGACCGATGACAATGGAGAGAGGGATTTATTCAAGGTCTATGCCCATCATATCTGTTTGGGAATCTCAGGACTCTCTGACTAGGGCCCCAGCTGATGGGGTGGCCTGATAGTGACTAGAGAGTCATCGTTAAAATATGCCAGGATAGACCTACTTTTCTTAATGCCAAAGTAATTGTGTCTTTTTAAAAATATGTTTATGTTTATTTATTCCCTTTTGTTGCCTTTGTTGTTTTATTATTGTAGTTATTATTGTTGTTATTACTGATGTTGTCATTGTTGAATATGACAGAGAGAAATGGAAAGAGAAGAGGAAAACAGAGGGGGAGAGCAAGATAGACACCTGCAGACCTGCTTCACTAATTGTGAAGTGACTTCCCCACAAGTAATTGTTTTCTATTTATCAGCTTTGACAGATAGATTTTTTTTTCTTCTCTCTCCAGTTCTGGATGTAACTGGAGTTCAAAGCCCTGGTGCCATCTTCCCCTAACAACCCCCTACCCCTCTGGGAGTATGGACCACATTTCTTTTTGGGTGCAGAAGGTGGGAGTTCTGGTTTCTATAACTGTTTCTCCACTGGACATGGACTTTGACAGGCCAATCCATACCCCCCAGTCTGTTTCTAACTTCCCTTAGTGCGGTAGGGTTTTGGAGATGTGAGGTTTCAGAACACATTGATTCAAGACCCTGGCACCCACCTGAGGGAGCAAGCTTCACAAGCAATGAAGTAGTGCTACAGACATCTCTCTTTCTCCTTTTCTTGTCTTTTCATTTATTTTTATTTTTATTTTCTTTCTTTTTTTGAGTCTTTTTCAAAGACATTTTTTATATTTATTGTATTGGATAGAGACAGAGAGAAATCAAGAAGGGAAGGGAAGATTGAGAGTGATAAAGAGAAAGAAATATACTTGCAGTACTATTTTAATATTTGTGAAGCTTCCCCCCTACAGGTGGGGAACAGGGACTTGAACCTGGGTCCTCGTGTATGGTAACATGTGTGCTCAACTGGATGTGCCACCACCTGACCACTTTTTCCATCTCTGCCTTCCCTCTCATTTTCTTTCTCTATCAAATGAACAAATAAATAAATAAACCATTTAAAAAAATAGGGAGTCAGGGGATAGCGTAGCGGGTTAATTGCACATGGTGCAAAGTGCAAGAACCAGCATAAGGATCCCCGTTCGAGCCCCTGGCTCCCCACCTGCAGGGAACTCACTTCACAAGTAGTGAAGCAGGTCTGCAGGTGTCTATCTTTCCCTCCCCTCTTTGTCTTCCCCTCCTCTCTCCATTTCTCTCTGTCCTATCCAACAATGATGACATCAAGAACAACAACAATAATAACTACAACAACAACAACAACAACAAAAAAAAGGGCAACAAAAGGGAAAATTAAAAAAAAAAAGTACTGATGTCACCAGTGTTGGCAGTAAGAGTGGAAGAGGGTAAGCACAAGCCTTTAAAATGAACAAATTTTTTTTGTTGTTGTTGTCAAATCACAATTTTATTTTATTTATTTTAATTTTTTATTTATAAAGAAGGAAACATTGACAAAACCATAGGATAAGAGGGTACAGCTTCGTACAGTTCCCACCACCAGACCTCCCTATACCAACCCCTCCCCTGATAGCTTTCCTACTCTTTAACCCTCTGGGAGTATGGACCCAAGATCATTGTGGGGTGCAGAAGGCTGAAGGTCTAGCTTCTGTTATTGCTTCCCCGCTGAACATGGGCATTGACAGGTTGATCCATATTCCTAGCCCGTCTCTCTCTTATCCCTAGTAGGGAAGGGCTCTGGGGAAGGGGAGCTCTAAGGCACATTGGTGGGGTTGTCTGTCCAGAGATGTCTGGTCACATCCTGCTAGCATCTGGAACCTGGAGGCTGAAAAGAGGGTTAATATACAAAGCCAAACAAACTGTTGGACAATTATGGACCTAAAGGCTGGAATAGTACAGGTGAAGCATTGGAGGGTCCTGCATTTTGTAGATAGTTAGTAGGCATGTTTTGGTTATATTTCAAAGGGCCTGTAGCTATACTAGTGTTTTGGTTTTTTGTTGTTTATTTTGTTTTGTTTTTTGCCTGAGCCTGAAATCTGATATGCAGGTGAATCCTAATTATTGTCTGGGGAGATGATGTCATGGCTGGGAAAAAGACCAGAAAGCTGGATCAGGGAAGAGAGTAGCTCCCTAATATGGGAAAGGGGTATAAATATTACTGTAAACCCCATCAATTTGATGTGATCTGGGGCCCAAAATGAATAACTTTTTACAAATAACAGAAGGAAGTGTCTTTCTCTTTTTAAAATTTTTAATTATTATTATGATAGAGACAGACAAAAATAGGAAAGAGAGGAAGAGGAAAAGAGAGACACTTACAGCACAACCCTCCTTCTTATGAAGCTCCCCTACCTTGCAGGTGGAGACTGGAGGCTCGACCCTGATCCTTGCCCATGATAACTTGAGTGCTTTGCTGGTTGCACCATTGCCAAGCCCTCTCTTCCTTTCTTTTTTTTTTTATATTTATTTTCCCTTTTGTTGCCTTTGCTGTTTTTCATTGTTGTTGTAGTAGTTGTTGTTATTGATGTCGTCATTGTTAGATAAGACAGAGAGAAATGGAGAGAGGAGGGGAAGACAGAGAGGGGAAGAGAAAGACAGACACCTGCAGACCTGCTTCACTGCCTGTGAAGCAACTCCCATGCAGGTGGGGAGCCTGGGGCTCAAACCGAGATCCTTAGCTGGTCCTTGCGCTTTGCGCCACGTGCGCTTAACCCACTGCGCTACCGCCCAACTCCCTCTTCCTTTCTTTTATAGGCTGTCACTGTACCATGAGAGCTATCTGAATTCCTAATGAAGTGTATGATAATATTTTTCTTTCTCACCGAAAAGCTTTCGTTTTACTTCAGTTTGAGACAAAAGGCAATATTCTCTCTAGTTATAAAATAGAGCATCACCAGGTGGCCTTAGGATAGAATTTTACTAACATGCTCTCTACTTTGTCAGGAAGATTTTTTTTCATGCCACTGTGTATTTTTTTTAAATCATGATTTAGTTTCCAGATATTTAAACCTTTATTTCCATTTAGTTTGCATTGAGGAAAGCAGCAGATTAGCTAGTGCACAGAATCATCTATGATCAGCTGAGCAACAGAGAATAGTGACACAGTGAGGGAGCAGAGAATTCGAGCCATTTGTCTTTGCAGCAGTCACACACAAATGATCTTTTCCTGCCATATGTTCCAGAGAATTCTTTGATTTCCCTTCAGGTATTTGACCTCCCTATTGAATAGAGGCATTGATCAAAGTAGAAGCTATGCAGTGAGTGATAGAATAGCTTCAGTTTTCAGTGAAATCAAATGTTAAAAAAAGAATCAAACATAACCTTCTTTATTTTTAATTCTTTTTCTTGAGTCTCTAGCTTTTGTGAACATGAAGATGTTACTTAATAATAATTTTATACTTCTGGTGTCTTTCTTTAAAAAAAAAAAATCCAACCAAGAAAATCTACAAAGAGAAAGCAATTGTTTGAGTTGTACTGACCTTAGAGATGGAACTCCTTAAGTAAAAAAATGCTAATTTGAAATAAAGCTCCTTGTGTCTTTTTCCAAAGAATTATGACTTGGAAGGTTCATGTGAGGTGAAGGAGAACAAGAAGAAATAGACATCAAGTTGAAATGCTGTGCCAAACATCTGGAGGAGAGAATGAGAGCATTATGGGAAAACAGATGGAAGGAAACTTGGCCAGATAGAATTAAAGGCAATGCAGCTGAGCCTCTCATTAGCTAAGAGAATTCTATTGAAAAGGAAAATATCTATAAAATTTATACTTTAAATAGTCTCTTGATATGAAAACACTTTAAAAATTAGAGTTCTTATCAGGCCTTGTCGTTTGCTTTGAAGGTTTTAATTTACTGATTACTGAATGTATTGTATGATTTTTTAAATTATAAACAAGACACTGATTGGTAAACAAAAGGCCTGCAGATAAAGACACACACTAAAAGTTATTTCTGTGTGATTTTAATTACAGTACTAAAATTCTCTTTGGAGAAACCAAGGTCTAAAACAATCAAGTGTTTGTAGGTATGAGTCAAATATCTGTGTTTGTCAAATGAAGCTGATAATACCTTGACTTTACCTTTGCATGAAAAAAACATTCTTTTTTTTAGATGCATTTATTACCATGAAGGAAAGAAGAAGAGAGATAAAGAGAGAACCAGAGAATCGTTCTAACACATGAGATGCCAGAGACTGAAACTGGGACTTCATGCCATGCTTTTTAAAACTGTTATGTTTGTTTTAATGAGAGAGATACAGAAAAAAGAGATAGACCAGAACACTGATGAACTCTGGATTATGATTATTCAAGGGATTGAATCTAGGAGGCCAAGAACCCTAGGCATTAAAGTATTTTGCATAACCATTATGCTATTTCTCCAATTCAGGGAACTTGCACTTTTTTAAAAATTTTTTTATTTATAAAAAGGAAACATTGACAAAACCATAGGAAAAAAAGGGGTACAACTTCACACAATTCCCACTACCAGATCTCCATATCCCATCCCATTCCCTGATAGCTTTCCTATTCTTTACCCCTCTGGGAGTATGGACCCAAGATTATTGTGATATGCAGAAAGTTGAAGGTATGGCTTCTCTAATTGCTTCCGTGCTGAACATGGGTGTTGACAGGTCGATCTATACAAGGACCTTGTGCTTTTAATCAAAGTTTTAGCCATTGTCTCTCAGGTCATATGAGAATGTAGTCTTGTTTGAACTGACCCAATAACTATATTGAAAATAGAATTGAAGGCTTGCAGGTTATGTAGAAGTATATGAAAATGTTTAAGATCTGATCTCAAAATATTATTGAGTACCAAAAAAGTAAACTTTAAAATAAAATATGTTCCCCACCTGCAGTAGGGAGCTCAAAGTGGTGAAGCAGGCCTGCAGGTGTCTATTTTTTTCTCCTCCTCTGTAATTCCTCTCCCATCTCAATTTCTCTCTGTCCTAACCAGTAAAATAGGAAAATGGGGGGGGGGGGTGTACCAGGAGCAGTGGATTCATAGCGCCAGCACTAAGCATCAGTGACAATCTTGGTAACTATTTATTTATTCATTCATTCATTCATTCATTCATTCATTCATTCATTCATTTGTACATAGACACCATTCCCACCACCAAAAGACTGTATCCTCTCCCAGCCACCCCCCGACCCCACCGCCCCGAATGTCTACCCTCCCCCTCACCACAGGGTTTTTACTTTGGTACCCTACTCTAGATTTAGTTAGATCCTGCTTTTAGTTTCCCTTTATGTTCTTGGTAGCAATTTAAACAGTAATAATAATAGCATCAAGAATATATAATACTGGGTTGTCAGAAAAATCATGGTGCATTTTTGCATAGAAAAATACTTCATTACTTATCTGACCCAATAATATCTAAAACAAAATTACAATATAATGGTGGATTATATTGTCATGAAAATGTGACACTTTCTCTCTATAGTTGAGATGTACAAGTCTCACAGAAGTCCTAAGACAGCCCTTCTAATAAGTAGAAGAATTTTTTTTAATTTTTATTTATAAAAAGGGAACACTGACAAAAAACATAGGATAAGAGGGGGTACAACTCCACACAACTCCCACCACCAGAACTCCTTATCCCATCCCCTCCCATGATAGCTTTCCTATTCTTTAGCCCTCCGGAAGTATGGACCAAGGGACATTATGGGATGCAGAGGTGAAGGGTCTGGCTTCTGTAATTGCTTCCCCGCTGAACATGGGTGTTGACAGGTGGAGCCATATTCCCAGCCTGTCTCTCTCTTTCCCTAGTGGGGTGGGGTTCTGGGGAAGCAGGGCTCCAGAACACATCTTCCCAGGGAAGTCTGGCTGGCATCATGTTAGCATCTGGAACCTGGTTACTGAAAAAGGAGTTAACATATAGAGAAACAAATTGTTGACTAATTATGAACCTAAAGGCTGGGACAGTTCATATGAAGAGTTGGGTGGGTCTCCATTTTGTAGATAGTTAGTAGGCCTATTTTAGTTATATTCCAAAGAGCCCATGACTATACTAGTTTGGGGGGGTATTTTTATTTTTTTCCTGAGCCTGACATCTGATATGTGGATGGATCCAAGTTATTGTCTGGGGAGATGATATCATGGCTAGAAAAAGGACCAGAAAGCTGGATCAGGGAAGAGAGTAGCTCCCAAATATGGGAAAGGTATAGAAATATTGTTGACTGTAAGTAGAAGCATTCTTTTGAGAGCAAAAACACAAACTCCTGCTATACATTCCTGTAACACAAAAGGAAGGGCTAATGTCCAAATAAAATGTTTTGAGACCCCAATCCAGAAAGTGGAAGATGTATAGTACACTCTTCAGGACTTTGTGGAATTCCCAGCTGTCTCTTGCTGTCCAAATTAGTTCTTGCCCAGATTTCCTGCTTCCTTGGAATCTGGACCCCAGTTTACTTTCTCTTCTGTGACTGCTTCCTTCTTTCCAAGTGATGTGTACCTTTCTCCTTCTTTCTTCCAGAAGACACCACCAGCAAAAGGCTGATATGTGAAAGACTTTTCTGAATGTTTTGGAATAATACATACCTAAGAATTGAACATAAGAGTGGTTGGGGAAGTGGCACAGTGAATAAAGCAATGGATTCTCAACCATGAGGTCTTGAGTTCAATCCCCAATAGCACATGTACCAGAGTGATGTCTGGTTCTCTCTTTCTCTCCTCCTATCTTTCTCATGAGTAAATAAATTATTTTTAAAAAATAGGGGGTTGGGCGGGAGCACAGTTGGTTAAGCGCATACGGCACAAAGCTCAAGGACTGGCATAGGGATCCCAGTTTGAGTCCCCGCCTCCCTACCTGCAGGGGAGTCACTTCACAAGCGGTGAAGCAGGTCTGCAGGTGTCTGTCTTTCTCTCCCCCTCTCTGTCTTCCCCTCCTCTCAACATTTGTCTCTGTTCTATCCAACAACAATGACATCAATAACAATGACAATAACAACCAAAACAACGATAAGCAATAAGAGCAACAAAAGCAAAAAAAGTGGCCTCCGGGAGCAGTGGATTCATAGTACAGGCACCAAGCCCCAGCAGTAACCCTGGAGATAAAGAAAGAAAGAAAGAAAGAAAGAAAGAAAGAAAGAAAGAAAGAATTGAACACAAGGGTGTACTGTACTTGTAGTTCCTTATTCACCCACCCCTCCCCCAACGTTCCAGGGAAATTTCTTTCTAGCACTTTCTTGCCTTGGACCCTTGCATGCTACCACTATCTAACTGAGCATACTGATGCTAGCCAATTCTAGTTTTCTAACACTTTTTTAAAATTTTCTTTATTGGGGAATTAACGTTTTACATTCGACAGTAAATACAAAATAGTTTTTACATGCATAACATTTCCCAGTTTTCCATATAGCAATACAACCCCCACTAGGTCCTCTGTCATCCTTTTTGGACCTGTATTCTCCCCCCTCAACCCACCCCAGAGTCTTTTACTTTGGTGGGATACTCCAATTCCAGTAAAACTATTTGTTCAGATTCCACCACTTCCTACCTACCAAAGGGGAAAAAAAAATGAGCCTTCCTTGTTATAGGCCACAGAGCTCACTTAACAGGTGCATATTCAGTATGCATATATCTTTTCCATATTCAGTAATGGGCTCACTTTACAAGGTCTCCTTTTCCCCTTAATTCAAATCTCACACACACTTAAAGTAAGGAAGTTGCCAAGAAAGAAGCTTATCTATTTTTTACAGCTCTGGTTTATGATGGTAAAGGGAACTGAACCTGGGACTTTGGAACCTCAAGGAGGGAGGGAGGGGTGGGGAGAAGGAGAGAGAGAGAGAGAGAGAGGCCATAGCCCCGAACTTCCTTCTATGTGTTGAAGGCCAGGCTTAAACTTGAGTCACATACTTGACAAAATAACCCACTGCCCTGGTGTGCTATTTTGCCTGTCCTGAGAAAGTCCTTTTGCATAAAAATTATGCTATCTCCCTTGTCCCAGCCCACTTCAATTTTTGGGGGTGGTTATCTTTAACCTTCTTTTAATATTTCTAGAGAAAGTATCCAAATAGTAACAAGCATGATGTTCCAGCAAATATTCATTCTCCTAAGAAAAATTATTTGGTAAATATGTAGGGCAAAGAAAATGTTTTTGGTCTTTGGTTGCTTAGCAAAAGAGGGAGCATCAAAAAGCCATTAGAAATAGATTTGACCCTCACAGATCAACATAATTCATCCTAAAATACTGATTGAATTCAGTGAAAGGAATTTAGCAATGGATTATTCCATAGAGACAACTTCATTAAGAAAGTTAAATAAAAAGAGACAAACATGGGACTTAGAAGCCAACAAAATCTCCAGGGAGAAAGTAATATATCAACTGGGCTTTGGAAGAGAAGGAATGTCATTTCCCAGGAATGCTACATAGCCATTTCCTTCAGTTTCATTTGATTCTGGACATCTTGACTGAAAATGTGTCCTAAAAATTTCCATCTTGTTTCAGTGATATCAACTAAAAGACAAAAACATAGAGTTAATATATATATGACCAAAAGGAAAAAAATCATGTATTTATCTTCACCAGTTGTGTTATTGATGGGTAAGAGATACTCTTTGACTCTGACTTGGACTCAGTGAACTATTGTCCTCTATTATAATCAATGATTACCAATTACAACCTGCTTTGTGGTGAATACTGTGTTTGAAGACAGGGACAGTGGTAAGGGAACTAACACAATAAGACACGGTCTTTCTCAGGGCAGGAGAAATAGCTCACCTGGGTAGTGGGTTATTTTGCCATGTGTGTGACTCAAGCCTGAGAAGAAGGAAGGAAGGAAGCTTCAGTGTTATTCTCTTTCTCTCTCTCTCTGTCTCTCTTTCTCTCTCTCTCTCTTCCCTTTACCCCTACCACTACTTCTTTGATTTTCTGTCTCTGTCTAAAAAATGCTCAAAAAAAGACACATGACCTTTCTATGATGTGAGTCAGGAGTAGTAGAGATTCAGACAAGGAACTGCACTGAGAGATAGCTCACCAAGGTTGACTGCACATTTTGCCATGCCTGGGGAGCCTAGGTTTGACAGTGCCATCATAGGAGAATACCAGCCTGAGGAAGCTTCACCAGCAGGGGAGTAATGCTGTGGTACCTTTCCTCCCTCTGTCTCTGATAAAATATGATTGCAAATAATGTAGTAGAAGGTATAATATCATTTAGCACAATGAGTCATGACCTCAAGGGTGTGTGTGTGTGTGTGTGTGTGTGTGTGAGAGAGAGAGAGAGAGAGAGAGAGATATCAGCTCTCTCTTAAGATGTTATGTGTAGTTCTAAGAGAAGACGACATCCAAACTCCTTTTCAAAGGATGGGAAGACATCACTTGGTGTCAAGGAGGAGGAGAGCATCCCAGTGATAGGAAAGTAGACTGGGGCAATGAGGAGGTTCAACAGAGTGACCTGGAGCTGACGCTTCATGGAAGGAGGAGTAAAGAGTCTAGCCAAGACTCTGATTAAGGTGTTCATGCTCAAGAGAGGTCCTAAGGTATCTTATGGATCCCTTATTGATTGAGAGGCTAGGGACTGTTCAATATCAAGGAGGAAAAGATACAGTGAGACAAAATGCCTACATCTATCTCTGATTCTGCAGAAGAAGGATGTTTCAATAAGCTATATAGATTGCAAGTCTACATTACATTTTATTGGGGGGGGGGAGCAGAAGTGTTTACTTTTTTTTTTTTTTTCCTTTTTTGCCTCCAGGGTTATCACTGGAGCTCGGTGCCTGTAATATGAATTCACTGCTCCTGGAGGCCATTTTTTCCATTTTGTTGTTCTTGTTATTGCTATCGTTAGACAGGATAGAAAGAAATCAAGAAAGGAGGGGAACACAGAGAGGAGGAGAGAAAGACAGACACCTGCAGACCTGCTTCACTGCCTGTGAAGCCACCCTTCTGCAGGTGGGGAGCCAGGGACTCAAACCTGAATCCCTAAGTCGGTCTCTGTGCTTCATGCTAAAAGCGACATGTGCAATTAACCTTGTACTCCACCGTCCGACCCCCACCCCAGGTGTTTACTCTTTAAATGCAGGTGACAGTGAAAAGCAGAGAAATGCAGTTGTAGATTTGGGATTTAGAAAAGGCAATTCTAGCAACAGTAACAGTAGACTGGAAGACATGGAGACCTAAAGAAAAAAAGTGTTTATTATAGTAACATAGACAAGAGATAGTGAAACTTTGAACAATAGATTAGAAACAAAATGAAATCACCACAAGAATTCCTGTTGCACTTCAGGGCGTTTGGTAAGGTAGGAAATGTTCTAGAAAGAAAAGGTTGTACTAAGTAAAGGGGAAACAATGTTTTTTTCTAAAAAGGCATATTCATTTCACATAGACTTGTGGCCTTTACCAAAACAGTAGGGGTGCTATGACCTTGCTGTCAACTGATCAGCTGGGCCCTTCATGACCCTGCTTCCTTATCAGTAGAATCCACTTGACAACGGTAATGGAGGACAGAGATGAATAAAAGTCTGTGATTCCAAAAAGTCTGTCAGTCTATCCTTTGCCGTAGATGAAAATAAAGTTCCTCATGCAGCACCAAATAATACCTTACTCTGGTAAGTGTCCTCCCATATCTACTGAAGGTGTCCCTCTGTTCACAAAATAAAAGATTTCCTCTTCCCTGCTCTGGTTGCACTAAGTGTAGAATTCCTCAGTTTTTCTGTCCTCCACTGAGGTCCTTCCTCTGCTGGACACTACCACTTATCTTCTCCCCACAGTCTCTCAAAGATTCTGGAAGATGAAGATGGATATGGAAAAGGAGGAGAGGGCATTATTGTGGCTAAGCCTTAGACTAAGGGAGTAAAATATAACTCGACACCAAGGGAATTACAAAGATTGAATTCTATGAGCCAATCTTCTGCAACTCATAATGCTGAAATTCTGCTTGCTTCCCAAGTTTTTGTTGCATTCCAACTTATACATAAATCCAAATCTCAGTGTGGGTAGACATAGGTATGAACATAAAGATACAGACACTGATATAGACATGGACATGTACAAATCCAGAGTCTCTCTAGTTTTTTTAACTTTGAAGTGATCCCAGTCCTCCTAAGGAAAGCAGAAGTGGTATATCTTTCCAGCCACCTTTCAACTTTCTAACTTAAAGTATTTGCCTAAGTGCTAAAAACTGGATCTTCTTTTCTAAAGGCCCATGCTCAATAGCAAGTATAATATACAGTAGAATTAGAAAAATCCAGACCCAGAGCACCATGACAAGAGGCTAGGGAAGGGGCAAGGAACATTATATTTTTACCTTCAGAGCATCATTAGTCATAGGTATTTCAGCTGCTGGGTCTTCATCATGGGAAGGAGGGTGTGTTAGACCGGCAGGAAAGAAAGTAAACCTACCACAGTAGCTGGTGAAAAGAGATACGAATTCTAGAGCTCTTTTTCCATCAAAGCCCAGACCCTACATTTCTTTTTCAATAAACTCTATTAATGCTTCAAACTCTCTCACGTTCTCTGTAAATCTTCCCCTTTTAGCACTAATGTGTAATAATTTACAGCTCTCAGAACTACGATTATGGTGAAGTGGTTAAGATCTAAGGGCCTTGAGATCAGTCAGGTTTGAGTTTGAATTCTTGTTCTAATATAAATGTCTTGAGTGGATGGATTTTGACTAACTGTTTAACCTCTCTGAGCCTCAAGTTCATAAAACTTAGTCACAGATCATTGACTGCAAGTTATACACTGCTATAAGCATTATACTTGCATTATCTCATCTAATATCAACTCCATGAGGGAAATTCTCCAATTGGCCTTACTGTATCAACGAAGAAGCAGAAGCAATGAGAAGAATGCCACTTGGCCAGTAGCAAGGCTGCATTCACCAACTAAGTATCTGGAGAGGGCTGTTCTCTATCAAATTGAAAAGCTTCTGCACATCCAAAGAAACTATTAAACAAACAGAGAGACCCCTCACAGAATGGGAGAAGATCTTCACATGCCAGACATCAGACAAGAAACTAATCACCAAAATATATAAAGAGCTCAGCAAACTTATCACCAAAAAAGCAAATGACCCCATCCAAAAATGAGCAGAGGATATGAACAAAACATTCACCTCAGAGGAGATCCAAAAGGCTAACAAACATATGAAAAACTGCTCTAGGTCACTGATTGTCAGAGAAATGCAAATTAAGACAACACTAAGATACCACCTCACTCCTGTAAGAATGGCATACATCAAAAAGGACAGCAGCAACAAATGCTGGAGAGGTTGTGGGGACAGAGGAACCCTTTTACATTGCTGGTGGGAATGTAAATTGGTCCAGCCTCTGTGGAGAGCAGTCTGGAAAACTCTCAGAAGGCTAGACATGGACCTTCCATATGATCCAGTAATTCCTCTCCTGGGGTTATACCCCAAGGACTCCATAACACCCAACCAAAAAGAGGTGTGTACTCCTATGTTCATAGCAGCACAATTCAGAATAGCTAAAACCTGGAAGCAACCCAGGTGCCCAACAACAGATGAGTGGCTGAGAAAGCTGTGGTATATATACACAATGGAATACTATGCAGCTATCAAAAACAATGTACCCACCTTCTCTGACCCATCTTGGACAGAGCTAGAAGGAATTATGTTAAGTGAGCTAAGTCAGAAAGATAAAGATGAGTATGGGATGATCCCACTCATCAACAGAAGCTGACTAAGAAGATCTGAAAGGGAAACTAAAAGCAGGACCTGATCAAATAGTAAGTAGGGCACCAAAGTAAAAACCCAGTGGTGAGGGGTAGACATGTAGCTTCCTGGGCCAGTGGGGGGTGGGAGTGGGCAGGAGGGATGGGTCACAGTCTTTTGGTGGTGGGAATGGTGTTTATGTACACTCCTAGCAAAATGTAGACATATAAATCAGTAGTTAATTAATATGAGAGGGGGGAAATCAACTGTATGTCTCGAAGTTTCTCAAAAGACAAACTGAATCTTTTTAATATATAGGCTATGTATTTGATATGCGGACTCTCTCAAAAGCCTAGACCAAGTAGATTAGAAGCATCCAATAGCACAGCTATATACAAGATACTGGGCACTGTACAGCAAACCATAACAAAGGGACTTTTCAAAGTTAACCCAATTAACAAATAATGTGATGATAATATTAACTATCGATTGTCTTTTTGAACCCTAAGACAGCAGGAACCTCACATCTTCACTATAGAGCCCCTACTTCCCCCAGTCCTGGAACCCTTGGATAGGGCCCACTTTCCCGTATGCATCTCCCAATCCAAACCAAATAATATTGCATCCGCCGATCACAACCTAACCAAAGCAACAATTGCCACCTCAACATGCTTCACCTCAGACTGTATCCAGAGACTTCACGTGTGGAATGACAACCCTTCAACTTCATTACTCGGGAGAGGCCTTTCCTTTTATAGTACACTCTAATTTCATCTCAGGTAGTTCACTTTCTAACAAAGTCCCATAACCTAGATATACACCAGTTTCTGTGAGAGAGAGCTTATGTGCACACGTATCCATAAAGTACTGCAAAATATATACCTGAAAGCAGAAGTATACTAGAGTTTGCAGTGAGTACCTCCCTAACACTTCCTCTCCACTATTCCAAGCTTGGGATCCATGATTGCTCAACAAATTGTTTGGCTTCATATGTTAACTCTCTTTTCAATCACCAGGTTCCAGATGCCACCAGGATGCTGACTAGGCTTCCCTGGACTGAAGACCCCACCAATGTGTCCTGGAGCTCAGCTTCCCCAGAGACCCACCCTACTAGGGAAAGAGAGAGGCAGACTGGGAGTATGGACTGACCAGTCAACGCCCATGTTCAGTGGGGAAGCAATTACAGAAGCCAGACCTTCTACCTTCTGCAACCCTCAACGACCCTGGGTCCATGCTCCCAGAGGGCTAGAGAATGGGAAAGCTATCATGGGAGGGGGTGGGTTATGGGGATTGGGTGGTGGGAATTGTGTGGAGTTGTACCCCTCCTACCTTATGTTTTTGTTCATTAATCCTTTCTTAAATAAAAAATTTTTAAAAAAAGAAAAATTATGTTTTCTTTTTTAAAAAATTTTTAAAAAATATTTATTTTATTTATTTATTCCCTTTTGTTGCCCTTGTTGTTTTATTGTTGTAGTTATTATTGTTGTTGTCGTTGTTGGATAGGACAGAGAGAAATGGAGAGAGGAGGGGAAGACAG
This sequence comes from Erinaceus europaeus, assembly GCF_950295315.1. NCBI lineage: Eukaryota > Metazoa > Chordata > Mammalia > Eulipotyphla > Erinaceidae > Erinaceus > Erinaceus europaeus. The sequence goes on from NC_080168.1 coordinate 27,437,387, forward strand.
AGAGGAGGAGAGAAAGACAGACACCTGCAGACCTGCTTCACCGCCTGTGAAGCGACTCCCCTGCAGGTGGGGAGCCGGGGTTCGAACTGGGATCCTTATGCCAGTCCTTGTGCTTTGCGCCACCTGCGCTTAACCCACGGCACTACAGCCCGACTCCCAAAATTATGTTTTCTTTAGGGCATCGTTAAGCATTCGTCAGCACAGCTGTGACATTTCTCTATTTGATGACATTCCTCTATTCATTGTCTCAAACTCACCTTCCTAGAGTGATAGCAGTTTGGATTAACCTCCATGTAGAGAAAACTTTTATTCCTTTAAATTTCAGGCAAAAATCAAGAATATGGCAGTCACCAAACTCCCATTCTGCTCTAATTGAATCAGTGTCACCACCTTAGGAATTGGGGATGTAAGTCCTCTGCAAAGTCGTCAAGGAGCTTCTATTTTTGGCCCCCAGTCTGTTTCAGCAGTGATGAGAAAAATCAGGCCATAAGAACAAGAAAAATAGTTAAAGGCATCTGTGATACTCATGAAAGGGGCATGGAAGGCACTTGAATGTGTCAGATGGTGGAGAAATTTGAAACAAAAGCAAAGTCTGGAGGCAGATGATTTAGCATTCATTTATGCATTCCCTCAACAAATATTTGCTGAGTGCCTACTTGGTGCAAGCACTACACAGGGCAATCTTGTGCAAGATATAAATATTAAACAGGTTCAATTCCTGCCCTTATCTTACAGTCAAGTGGGAGAGACAAGGCATGCACATATTTATTATTTAGTGGTGTCGTGTAAACGATTGAGGTGGGAATCCATGGGTTAAAAGGTTTTATTAAAGCCATTTTCCAGAGAGTAAAGACAAATCAAACTGGCCCACAGCATCATCTACCAGACCATGGCATCAGCCTTCTGGTCTTTTCATACAGAATAAACACTACTTAGTTCCTGAACTCCAGACCCAGTTCTTAGGAAATGCAGTAACCCCCAAGTCCTCTCTCCTCCTGAGACAGCAAGGACTATGTGGAATATGCTGAGCAGCCTGTATTCAATGGCAGAAGATGTTAACATGCTGAAACAGGTAGATTCAGAACTGGGGGGAGGGGAGTGGGAGGGAGGCGAAAGCCTGTGCTGGCTTCGCATAGAAACATAACCTTGCTAACATGCAGGTGGGCTGAAAGTTGTATCTAGGAAGATGGTTGTATCTAAGAAGAGTTGAGAGTAGGACTAGAGAACTGAATCCGAGAGTAGCTCAGAAAGTCATGGACCTCTTGGACTATACCTAAGATAGACTTCCTAGCTTCTTCCAATATAAAAAACCCCAAATCTCATCTGCTGTATTCTTAACTTTAGGTTGCTGGTTACTAAACAGTTCGTTCTGCTTTATCTTAGTGCTTTTCAGTCACCAAGTTGCAGATGCTACCATGACGCCAACTTGAATTCCCTGGGCAGGTGACTTCACCAGTGAGTCCTGGAACCCCACTTCCCCAGAGCCCTGCCCCACTGGGGAAAGATAGAAACAGGCTGGGAGTATGGATCCACCTGTCAATGTCCATGTCCATTGAAGAAGTAATTACAGAAGCCAGACCTCCCACCTTCTGCTCCCCATAAAGATTTTTGGTCCATGTTCCCAGACAGATAAAGAATAGGGAAGCTTCTAATGGAGGGAATGGGATGTGAAACTCTGGGGGTGGGAATTGTGTGAAATTGTGCCCTTCTTATCCCATAATCTTGTTGATCATTACCAAATCCCTAGTAAATAAATTTTTTAAACAAGAAAGAAACGCGGGGGTTGGGCGGTGGAGCAGTGGGTTAAGCGCATGTGGCGCAAAGCGCAGGGACCGGGTAAGGATCCCGGTTGGAGCCCCTGGCTCCCCACCTACAGAGGAGTCGCTTCACAGGCGGTGAAGCAGGTCTGCAGGTGTCTATCTTTTTCTCCCCCTCTCTGTCTTCCCCTCCTCTCTCCATTTCTCTCTGTCCTATCCTTCAACGAACAACATCAACAATGGCAATAACAATAACCACAACGAGGCTACGACAACGAGGGCAACAAAAGGGGGAAAAATGGCCTCCAGGAGCGATGGATTCATGGTGCAGGCACCAGCCCAGCAATAACCCTGGAGGGAAAAAAAAAAAAAAAAAAAGAAAGAAAGAAAGAAACCCAACCTTGAATTTGCTTCTCAATCCCACACATTGGTTCCTGTGTTCTTCTGTGTTCTGAGTTCTTCTCTATAAAATAGTAGCTGAGAGAATTATCTGAAATGGTGTTTTCTCAACTGAAGTACTCAAGTTGCAGACTGTGGTAATGAGTAGAATATGCCAAAGACTGACACTGAAGTTGTCATGGTTATCCAGTGATTTCATGTTCAAAGAGGACTGTGTTACTATAGGAGGCTACAGCCCTGCAGCCCCGTCTTCAGTCTCTTGTCTTCCACAGTAACTAGATTCACCATTTTCAGTCTTTCCTTCCTCCTTTTTTAATTGATGTGGTAAAACATGCGCAACACGAAATCTACCATTTTAGTCCTTTTTTAAGTGTAGGATTCTGTGGTTTTCAGTACAGTTCACATTGTTACACAGCTGGACCCATATCTATTTCCAGACATTTTCCATCTTCCAAAACTGAAGCCTTATGCCCATTAGACAATAGCTTCCCACCAATACAACACACACTCCACCCCCAGCCTTTGGCATTCACCATTCTGCTCTCTCTCTATGAATCTGACAATTCTGGACATATCATATAAGTAGAAGTATAATGTATAGCTCTGGCTTATGTCATTTAACATGTTTTCAAGGTTTATCTGTGTTGTAGCATGTATCATATCAGAATTTCATTTCTTCTTAAGTGGAATAATATCCCTTTGAACGCACACATCAAATTTATTTATCCATTTATCCATCAATAGACATTTAGATTACCTACACTTTTTTATTACCCTGAATAATGCTGCTATAAACAGTAGTGAATATATATTGTCCAATACTTTCCCATTTTTAAAACAATGGAGTAATAAAATGGTACTAAAATTAATGATAGATTTAAACAATATTTTCTTGTCTCATGATAACAGAAAGATTGATAGAATAAATTTTCTTTAAGTTATTTTATGATCATGGGAGGAGTATCTGGAATGATTTTTTTGTTTGCTGATCTTGTTATTGATGTCACTTTGACTGAGAACACTGTATAGGTTTCAAATGTGTGGTGTGGTTATTTTAGTTTGGTCCTAAGGTATGTTCTTCAATACACATAATTAAAGCAAGCACACTTATAAACATCCTAAGCCTTTTCAGTATAAATTGGCTATACTTAAAAGCCGATTGACACATGTAATAATTGGAAAATACATTATCCTTGAGCTTTTAAAAAGTATTTCATTTATTTATTTATTTATTTGCCTCCAGGGGTTCTATACTACTGCTCCTGCCGACCATTCTTTTCATTTTACTGGATAGAAATTGAGAGAGAAGAGAGAGAAGAGAGAGAGAGATATATATGGAGAGGGAGAGACCTGTCTCATTGTTTGTAAAGCACCCCCCCCCTGCAGGTGGGGATCAGGGCTCTAACCTGGATCCTTGTACTGGTCCTTGCGCTTAGTACTCTGTGTGCCCTAATCAGAAGTGCCACCATATATTTATACTTTTTTTCTTTCCTCTGGATAGAAGATGAAAGAGAAATAGAGAGAGAGGGGGCAAAAATATAATAAAGGAGAGACTACAGTCCTATTCCATTTTGTGAAGCTTCTCCTCTCTGTAGGCTCTCCACTATGGTGTTTCTCACCAAGATCGCCATGCCTGGTCATGTGCAACCTCTAACAGGTGAGCCAGTCACACAATGGTCAGTCACCCACAAATAATTTAAAATTCCTATAATCAAATAAGTTGTGTAGAAATAGAAATTGACAGGAGTCGGGCGGTAGCGAAGCGGGTTAAGCACACATGGCGCGAAGCAGCTCTGCAGGTGTTTATCTTTCTTTCCCCCTCTCTGTCTTCCCCCCCTCCATTTCTCTCTGTTCAATCCAACGACAACAACAACAATAATAATAACCACAACAGTGATAAAACAACAAGGGCAGCAAAAGGGGGAAAAGTAGTCTCCAGGAGCAGTGGATTCCTGGTGCAGGCACTGAGCCCCAGCAATAACCCTGGAGGCAAAAAAAAAAAGAAAGAAAGAAAAAGGAATTGTCTAATAGCAGCTAATAAACCAAATAGCAACCCAGTGCCTGATTTTTCATAGCTCGAAAGTTAAGAATATGGTTCATATGCTTTTAATGGTAGGCAAAAAGTCATACAATGATAATAATGTTAAATAATCTATGGAAATTATACAAGATTCAAGTTTCAGTAGCCATAAGAAAAGTGAAAGAGATGCTAACTGGGCTTCCCTGGCAGACGACCCCACCAATGTGTCCTGGAACCTCGACTGCCCAGAGCCCTGCCACACTAGGAAAACAGAGAGACAGGCTGGGAGTATGGATCGACCTGTCAATGCCCATGTTCAGTGGGGAAGCAATTACAGAAGCCAGACCTTCCACCTTCTGCACCCCATAATGACCCTGGGTCCATACTCCCATGGGGTTAAAGAATAGGAAAGCTATCAGGGGAAGGGACAGGATATGGAACTCTGGTGGTGGGAATTGTACCCCTCTTATCCTATGTTTTTTTGTCAGTGTTTCCCTTTTATAAATAAATTTTTTAAAAAAAGAAAAGAAAAATGAAAGAGAATCGTATTCACCTATATTTCTAGAGCCCTTCTGATGCCACAATAATAGAAATGAGCAGTAATGATGGAGTCTGTATAACTCCATGAATATTTATGACCTAATCCTTTATAGAAAGAAAATTGCAAATTGCTAATGAATCACTGACCTTATCCATCTCTTCATTTACAGCTCGGAAAAAAACATGACCTAGGCATGTGTCACATCATGCCAGAGATTTCAGAGCTTGGAGTGGATGAAAAGAATTCTGCTGTTACAATTCCCCACATAAATATGGTTTATGGTTCATAAGCCATATTTCTACATATTCTTGGGTGAAAGCACAATAGCTTACCTTACATCTGTAGATCATGAGCTAAAAAGCATTACTACTTCATATTAATAATGCAAGAAAGTCTGTCTCTGGTCTTAATTTCTTCTGCTAAATGTTAAGCATAAAGAGAAATACATTTAGTCTTTTCAAGAGTTGCATTGGTTCATGTTCTTGTAAATTGATCTTTGTCTTCAATTTCTGTTTGTTTGTTTGTTTGTTTGTTTGTTTGTTTTTGCCTCCAGGTTTATCGCTCAGGGTTATCACTGGGGCTGGGTGCCTGCACTATGAATCCACTGCTCCGGGAAGCCATTTTTCCCATTTTGTTGTCCCTTGTTGTAATTGTTATTGTTGTTGGCTAGGACAGAGAAAATGGAGAGAGATGGGGAAGACAGAGAGGAGTCAAGAAAGATAGATAACCTGCAGACCTGCTTCACCACTTGCGAAGCGACCCCCTGCCGGTGGGGAGCTGGGGGCTGGAACCAGGATACTTAACGCTGGTCTTTGCACTTGGCACCATGTGTGCTTAACCCACTAAGCTACCACCCAGCCCCCTGTCTTCAATTTCTTAAATACTATTTCATATAATGGAATATCCCCCAGTTGTTTTCAGCATGAAACTTAAAATTACCCAGAATGTCATATTGACCTGACTTCAACTTACTTCCTCAGTTTCATTTCTACATCTTTGCCTTCCTCCCTTTATTCTTTGTCCTCCACACTTAGAGGAATTCTGCAAACCCGTAGTATCCAGCGCAGATGTGTCTTGCCCTGAGTCACTTTCTCCTTGCTATCTCTTTTCCATGGAAGCATTAATTTCATTTAACTAGCAAGATCCTTTTCATTACCAAGATCTAGCCCAAATACATTTCCCTTTGAGTAGCTTCCCCAGTTTTTTCCTAATTTCAGACAGAAGTAAAACTTTTTTTTAACCTCCAGGATTATCGCTGGGGCTCAGTACCTGCACTACGAATTCACTACTTCTGGAGGCCATTTTTTCTATTTTATTGAATAGGACAGAGAGAAAGTGAGAGGGGGAAAGAGACAGAGAGGGAGAAAGAAAGATAGACACCTGCAGACCTGCCTCACCACTTGTGAAATGACCCCCTGCAGGTGGAGAGCCAGGGGGCTAAAACCCAGATCCATGCACGGGTCATTGCACTTAGTACTATGTGCACTTAACCCAGTGTGCTACCGCCAGGCCCCCAGAAGTAATAACTCACTAACTGTGGTCCAAGTCACTTGAGGAATATTATTAAAACATTTGAACTTACTATGAAAATAGACAAGAAAGGACTTCAGTAGCTTAGAGACAGTATGACTTCAGTGGGGCAGGTTTACGGACATTTCCAGTTTTTCACTTATACATATAGGAATCAATGCCATTTGTTTATCATCATTCACAGAAGTGTGTACTACTTCTATGTGTTCTTCCCATAATGTGTAGATACAGTGTTCTAGCCTAATACACACAAACCATTATGCTTTGAAAATGAAATATCCTCTTAGTGCTTATTCTGAAAGGTCATCTAAAAACTAGAATAATGAGCTCAGAGCCTCATCTTAATTGGTTCTCATCCAATAATAAAGCCTTGACTGAACTGAATTCTGCATTTGAGTTTGTTTCATTCTTGTTGAACCGAGAAGACCACAATGTCAACACGTATCAACACAGCTCATAAAAAGCTTCCTAAAGATGAGATGTCATACTAGTAAGAGGATGGGAAATTTGCTTTTTTGGTAGGAATTATAGATTTTTATCTCAATGTTTTATACTAGAGCTACCACAAGGGAAACAGAAGTAGCATGTTCAATAGAATGTTTGGGTCATTTCTTCCATCATTTTATTGATGTACTGATAATTTTCTTTCTCTTTCTTAATGTGTACTTATCAGAGACAATGGAATCACGGAGGTAAGCTTTTGAAAGTTTCTCCAAAGAAAATTTTAGAAGTTAAAATAATAGTAATAATAATAACCTAACTTTCAATCAGAAAATCTGGACCCAATCTTCTTTAGCGGGAGGGGAGGAAGGGACTAATGGTTTGCAGTTGACAATAAAATACAGTAGTTTGTACATGTACAACATTGCTCAATTTTTCACCTAACACTCTTACCCCCTTTAGGTCCTCCTCTGCTATCATATTCCAGGACCTGAACTCTCACCTCCACCCCAGAGTCTTTTACTTTGTTGCAGTACACCAATGTTTATTTTATTTTATTTTATTTTTGTCTCCAAGGTTCTCTCTGGAGCTCAGTGCCAGCACTATGAATCTACTGCTCCTGGTGGCTTTTCTCTTTCTTCATTTTTACTGGATAAGACAGAGAAATTGAGAGAGAAGGGGGAGACATTAAGATGAAGACATTCTTTATCCTGGCCTAAATTACAACAGAATCATACATCTGAGATAGGTGAAAGAGTTCAACAAATAAGACATCTCTGAGTGCAGTGTGGCTGTCAGTCTTCGTTCTAGCAAAGGGTTTGGTGATGAGGGTGAGTGGGGAAGGTATTTTCAGAATATATATAGAAATGAGAGCATCAAGTAAGAGAACCACCAATGGGACTACATCAAGTTAAAAATCTTCTGCACAGCAAAAGAAACTACCACCCAAACAAAAAGAACTCCCACAGAGTGGGAGAAGATCTTTATTTGCCATACAACAGAGAAGAGGGTAATCACCAAAATATATAAACAGCTCACCATACTCAGGAACAAGAAAACAAATGATCCCATCCAAAAATGGGGAGAGGACATGGACAGAATATTCACCACAAAATAAATCCAAAAGATGGACAAACATATGAATAAATGCTCCAAGTCTTTGATTGTGAGACAAATGCAAATAATGACACCAATGAGATACCACTTCACTCCTGTGAGAATGTCATACATCAGAAAAAGGAGCAGCAACAAATGCTGGAGAGGTTGTGGGGACAAAGGAACCCTCCTGCACTGCTGGTAGGAATGTCAGTTGGTCCAACCCCTGTGGAGAGCAGTGTGGAGAACTCTGAGAAGGCTAGAAATGGACCTACCCTATGATCCTGCCATTCCTGTCCTAGGGATATCTCCTAAGGAACCAAACATACCCATCCAAAAAGATTTGTGTATACCTATGTTCGTAGCAACACAATTTGTAATAGGCAAAACCTGGAAGCAACCCAGGTGTTCAACAACAGATGAGTGGCTGAGTAAGTTATGGTATATATACATAATGGAATACTAATACTACTCAGCTATTTAAAATGGTGATTTCACCTTTTTCAGTCCATCATGGATGGAACTTGTAGGAATCATGTTAAGTGGGATAAGTCAGAAAGAGAAGGATGAATATGGGATGATCCCACTCATTAACATAGGTTGAAAAACAAGATCAGAAGGGAAAAAAAAAAAAAAGGATAACTTGGAATGGAGTTGCTGTATTGCCGTAAAATAAAAAGACTCTTGGGCAGGGGGAGGGCTCAGGTCCTAGAACATGATGGCTGAGGGGGTCTAAGTGGGGGCTAATTGTTATGTGGAAAATGTTACACGTGTACAGACTATTGTATTTTGCTGTCTACTGTAAACCATTAATCCCCCAATAAAGAAATTTAAAAAAAAATCAAGGAAGAGATCCTCTGAAGACCTTGCCAGACCTTGCCTGCTGCCTGGAATGGATTAGCCTTGAAGATCCCAGCACTCTGGAGACCAAATCTCTTTAGTGAAGGTCACTCCACTTTCCAGCAGCAAAAGTTAATTGAGGGAGCCAGGTGGTGGTGCGTGCACCTGTTTAAGAGCACATGTTATAGTACTCAAGGACAAGGGTTCAAGCCCTTGACCACCACCTGCAGGGGGACAACTTCACAAGTGTTCTTCTTCTTCTAGCGTTTGCCCTTCTTCCATAGCCAGTCAACAGCATCAGGTTGAGCCTGATGTAAAGTTTCGAGACCTCCTTTGAATCTGGAGAGGTGGCAGTCGTTGACTATGTGGGTGTTGAAGCAGGGCTGCAGGTATCTCTCTGTCTTTCTCTATCTTCCCCTCCCTTCTCAATTTCTCTCAGTCTCTATCAGATAATAAATAAAAATTTAAAAATATAAAAAGTTCACTGAGTTTCTATCAGTTGGAGATCTGAATCTCTTTGCCTTGGTTTCTATCTCTTCTGCCACAAACAGGAAATTCTCCCTATCCTGGGTATTTTTCCTTCAGCCTTTTATGCTTTGCTATAAGTTCTTTGCCTTTCTAACTCTGCCTTAGAACTCTGCCTTCAAGGCCCTTGCTGCCTCCTGATGTACTCTGTGTATAAGTTGCTAGCCCTGTTACCATCTGCTGCTTCTACTGCTGTGACAAAAATGAGTCTATATGGCATGATTAACTCACCAACACTGACCTTGTGGGGCAAAAGGCATTGGGTCACTTCACAGACTGCTGGTCAACCTGGCTTCTGACACCTGGTGTCTCTCCTGCTCTAAATAGCAGCGGCCAGGGAGCAAGACAGGTGAGAAAGTGTATGAAACCCCCTCACATGAGCAATGACTTGGGCAGCTCTCTGTATAGGCAGTGAACTTGAAATGACCCTCTGAATTAGGGATTTGGATGATTAAACATTGATCTATTTCTTAGAGTGGCAACAATTTGCCTTAAAGTAGTTCTATGAGAGCTTTGGATTAAAAAAAAAAAAAAAACTGGCTCTATAGAGGAAATGGGAGGTTCCTACTGTGTTAGGGTTAAGAAGACAGTAGATAGTTATTGTTATAATCACATTATTTGGTAATTGGGTTAACTTTGAAAAATCCCTTTGTTAAAATTTGCTGTATCATACACAACATCACCAAAATTTATGTTCTTTGGCATTATTTGTATACAGCTGTGCCACCGGTTGCTTCTGTTCTCCTTGGTCTAGGCTTTTGAGAGAGTCAACATATCAAAGATATCAAAGCCTATGTATTAAAAAGACTCAGTCCTGGAACCTCTAGGGTGGGACTCACTTTTCTGCATCCTTCTTTCAATTCATACCAAATAATTTTATATCCACTGATCCCAAACTAATCAACACAATGAGTACCACCCCAACATGCTTCAGTTCAGACTGTGTTCAGAGACTTCAGGCATGAAATGTCAACCCTTCAACTTCATTACTGGGGTGAGACCTTTCCTTTCATAGTATTCTCTAATTCCATTCCAGGTGGTTCACTTCCTAACAAAGTCCCAAAACACATAGATATAGACCAGGTCCTGTGAGATACAGCATATGTTCACACTTATCCATAAACTAGGCAAAATATATACCTGAAAGCAAAAGTACACAATAGTCTGCAGTGAGTCAGTATAAAGTTACTAATGAAATAGTATCTAATTAGACTTAGATACCCTCCTCACCTACTTTCTATTACAGTTCTCTCACTCCAAAACTAAATTATCAAAGCAAGGACTGCAAAAGCTGAATAAGGACAAGAGACTGGCATACTTTAATGATGACTCTTTAGTCACTATCAGGCCACCCCATCAGCTGGGGCCTTAGTTGGGGAGCCCTGAGATTCCCAAACAGACATGATAGGCATAAACCTTGAATAAATCCCTCTCTCCATTGTTATCATTGTTATCGGTCATCTCCATCAGGAACAACACAATAGACCCTTTTGTGGGCCCCATAGGACCTTGCTCTCAACTTGGATCAACAATGGTAGAGAATGTCCCATCCTCTGAATAGAGGATAGACAACATACTCTATGCTACAACTGAGGAAGATGTATCCTGATTTGGGGTCAGCTTGGAATATTCCTACTCATGACCACAGAATGTGAGCTCAGACATACAGGGATGCAGAGGTCACATAGGCTCCTAAACTGAATATGGGCCCCAGATCAGATCAAATTGAGGGGGTTTACAGTCAACAATATTTATACACCTTTCCCATGTTAGGGAGCTACTCTCTTCTCTGATCCAGCTTTCTGTTCCTTTTCCAGACATAGCACCATCTTCCCAGACAATAAATTGGTTCTACCTGCATATCAGATTTCAGGCTCAGGGGAAAAAACAAAAAACTAGTATAGCCACAGACCCTTTGGAATATAACTAAAATATGCCTACTAGCTATCTACAAACTGGAGGACTCCCCCCACTCCCAACTCTTTATCTGCACTATTCCAGCCTTTAGGTCCATGATTGTTCAACAATTTGTTTGGCTTTGTATGTTAACTCTCTTTTCAGCCACCAGGTTCCAGATGCTAGCATGATGCTAACCAGACATCCCTGGGCAGATGACCCCACCAATGTGTCCTGGAGCTCCGCTTCCCCAGAGCCCCACCCTACTAGGGAAAGAGAGAGGCAGGCTGGGAGTATGAATCAACCTGTCAGCGCCCATGTTCAGTGGGGAAGCAATTACAGAAGCCAGACTTTCCACCTTCTTTATCCCACAATGATCTTGAGTCCATACTCCCAGAGGGATATGGAATAGGAGAGCTATCAGAGGAAGGGATGGGATATGGAGAGCTGGTGGTAGGAATTGTGTGGAGTTGTAGCACTCTTATCCTATGGTTTTGTCAATGTTTCCTTTTTATAAATAAAAAATTAAATAAAAAGTTTTTTAAAAGTGGCAAGGGAACTATGTGGACCTGATTATTACATCAGTGGAAACTTTTTTAATTGTCTTTATTTATTGTGTAGAGACAGCCAGAAATAGAGACAGAAGGGGGAGGTAGAGAGGAAGAGAGACAGAGAGATGCCTGAAGCCCTGCTTCACCACTCGCAAAGCTTTCCCCCTGCAGGTGAGGCCTGGGGGCTCAAACCCGGCTCCTTGTACATTGTAACATGTGCGCTCCACCAGGTGTGCCACTACCCAGCCCCACCTTTACTATTCTTCAGTATCAACCTGGAATTCTTTCCTATTTGATCTTCACATTTCAGTCCTAACAGCTTCCCTTCAACACTACAACTCTCTCCTCAGTTGAGCGTATTTGTAACTGCCATCCCTTTGCTTTGAGCACTCTTTCTTCAACCCCCATTTGAGTATCATTTCCTAAATAAATCTTCCTTCATCTACTGAATCAGAACTTGAACTTTGAGAACCATTGGCGCAGAGGCTCTAAGAGGAAAAACACAAGACAGGTTTCAAATTCTAAAAAAAAAAAAAAAAAAAAAAATCTGATGCATCACTACAAATGTATTCAGATAAATACCTTCCGTATTCACTTATATGTCTATGCCATTAACCCTAATGTTACAAAATCCACTTAGTCATTAAACAGGGCAGTATTGTGGTCAAGTTTAACTGAAATAGGATGATCACAAAAGGCCTCCTATGTTCCTGAATCTGCTTTGAGTCGAGACATGAATCAGAAAGTGTCTGAAAATTGGGGGCAGGGTGGGAGCAGTGATCTTGGCAAAGCCAGTCAAACAGAAAAAAGGTCACTTGGTGTGTTTGAGAAATAAAAAGTCAACCAGGCTGTGTAGAACACAGAGCCAGGGGCAGGGTAGAGAGATGAGTTGTGAGTTCATCATGGACAAGGTTGTGGTGAACAATGCAGACTGCATTCCACTCCCACTCCCACCACCATCCACCACCCTGTAACAGGTGGTCCCTGGAGTACTTACATTCTTTTTTATTTATTTATTTATTTATTCCCTTTTGTTGCCCTTGTTGTTTTTTTATTGTTGTAGTTATTATTGTTGTTGTTGGATAGGACAGAGAGAAATGGAGAGAGGAGGGGAAGACAGAGAGGAGGAGAGAAAGATAGACACCTGCAGACCTGCTTCACCGCCTGTGAAGCGACTCCCCTGCAGGTGGGGAGCCGGGGTTCGAACCGGGATCCTTATGCCGGTCCTTGTGCTTTGTGCCACCTGCGCTTAACCCGCTGCACTACAGCCCGGCTCCCCCTGGAGTACTTTCAAAGCAGCTCGGTGAGGTGAAGAAATTCTCAGTTTTAAACAAGCACACAGGATGCTGGATGGAGACTAGATCCTGAGGAGGAAGTTGTACCTAATGCTATAAACACGTTTGTGACATCTGCAATGTACCCAGAACTGCTTTGAAGCCTTTACATTTCTCCACCAAATCCAACACCCCCACCACACCCACAGTAGGTACTAACCCTTGCCCACCTCATGAACAAGACAACTGAGACACACAGGTAGCAATAATTTTGTGGAAACCAGAGAGTTTGTAGACTGCTAATCCAGTATTTAAACTAGGTGGTATGAATTCAGAGTCTGGGCTCATCATCACCATATTAAAAACTAGGTGTGCTATTCCTGCCTTCCCTCCTGACAAAGGATCGCTTTCAGCTTAAAATAGTGTGCTCTAGCAAAGTGCTTTGAATATTAAGAAGGGTGCCATGTGAATTTAACAGTGCTATTATATTGTATAAATATAACTCATTAAACAAAGTATAATGAATTGGCTCCTAATCTTCTGTATATTGTGGTTAAAAGCAGCACTGATATTTGCAGCATGAAAAACAATTAGCACATTCATTAAGTAGAGTCCTGCTTACACTTCACTCATTAACTTTAATCATCTATGAAACGCTTGAACTAAACTAACCTGTCAGCTCCAGAGTCATTAGTGCTTGTCTGCAGTGATGCTCCTTTAATATTTAGGGTATGCTTTCATTTTACAGACTAACAAAGAACCCCGATTAGTCACTATTTTTCCTTAATGGTACTTGTGATCCACACATTGAAGATTATTTAGGCTAAGATCTCATTATTCTTCACAATAGCACCATAACTGAATTGAAATTAATAATTGCATTTCTGTCCCTCCACTTTCTCAAATATTTTAATTCTTCTTTGGCCCTTAATCAGCAACACACAGTCTTATATGAAACTAGCTAGTATTTCTGGGGTGGTGGACTTCTTATGTCTAGATCAACACAGAGAGCTCCATTATAACTCAGGATAACCAGGAAAATTAAGAAAAAGGGGCCAGGTGGTGGCGCACCTGGTTGAGCACACATGTTACAGTGCACAAGGACCCAGGTTCGAGCCCCCAGTCCCCACCTGCAAAGGGAATGCTTTGCAAGTGGTGAAGCAATATTGCAGGTGTCTCTCTGTCTCTCCCTCTCTATCATCCCTTCCCTTTCGATTTCTGGCTTTCTCTATCCAGTAAATAAAATAAAGATAATAAAAAATTTAAAAAGAAAAAGAAAATTAATAAAAGCAATTCTTAATTGAGGGTAAGGGGAGCAGAGCACACACCTTTGAGAATATAAAATATACTATGAGCCTCCTCCCAAGAGAAAATGTACATATATATATATACATATGTAATTTCAAGAGGTTCCCCAAACTTCTGAAGTATTTCAGTATATAGTTCACAGTGGCAGTCATTAGAAATGCCAATGTAGACAGTTTGCTAAAATTTAACTTGGCTGTTGAGAAGCAACTAAAGATTATCCCCAGTTGATGATAAAAGCCCTTCTTTATATAATAAAGCTGACTAGAAAAAAGACTAGATAAAAGAAACTCACCACTGGGAAATATGGAGTATGAACGTGCTGTTCAATAGCTTTATGATAATTGTTTCTTTTCCTTAGCTAATATAATAGCCTTTGTTATACAGGTGAATGCTTTTGTGTTTAAGAGATATATGTTTTAAACTATTTAAATCTAAAGGGTCCTGATGACTGAGATTATATTGAACATCTTCCCAAGATAAACAGATGCCAGAAAGAGATGGTAATGGCTTGATGAACTGAATTGTGTCACCTTTCAAATTCACATGTGGAAACCCCAATTCCCAGCATGATTATTTTTAAAGAAGTAATTAAGGTTAATTGATGTCATGAGGCCAAGACCTTACTCCAACAGGACTGATGACCTTACAAAAACAGGAAGTACATATATTGAGGAAGAAATATATGAGATACAAGGAGACAGCAGTAGTAGTCCACAAGCCAAGGGCACAGGAAAAGCCAAGTCCAAAAAATATTTTGATTTTGGACTTCTAGGCTAAAAAAACTGGGTGAAATTAATTTTCTGTAGTTCAAGCCCTGTCTGTGCAATAGAGTCCTGCTTACACTTCACTGATTAACTATGTGTAAGTGGTATTTTGCCTAGCCGATGGTGTTTTGTTACAACCATCTTAACAGAGAAGGAGGAACATAGTTATAATATGTGGAAATATTAACAAGTGTAGAAATCAGCTTCAGATATGTACAAGATGAACATAAGATGAGTAAATGGTTTATACTTCACTGTCCTTGCGAATTCTCTGGCTGCTTGAGACATTCCTTTTTGTAATCGTTATCGCTGGGGTTTTGAAACTCTAGAACGACTTTTCAAGGTAAGGGGAGAGAAAAGGGGAAGGAGAGAGGGAAATAAACCATAGCATCAGAAGCTTCTTACAGTGTGGTGGGGCCAGGCCCAAACCTGGTTCTTGCACATGACAAAGCATGCACCTACCCAAGCGAGCTATTTTGCAAGCCCTAGTCTTTCATGATACAGATTTGAAAGGGAAGTAGCACTGCTGATGAATATTTTGGGTATTGGATAGGAGAAAAATGAATGTAATTTTAAAGCCCAGTAAGGAAAAGTAGAATTTACAATGATATTCGAAAAGAAAAAATGGTGGGGCCGGGTGGTGGCATACCTGGCTGAGAGCATATGTTACAATGAGCCTTTACCCACCTGCAGGGGTAAAGCTTTGCAAGTGGTGAAGCAGGGCTGCAGATGTCTTTCCCTCTCTATCACCTCCTTCCCTCTTGATTTCTGGCTGTCTCTATCCAATAAATAAATAAAGATTTAAAAAAATTTTTTTAATAAATAAGGTGGTATTAAGGAGATTTTGAAAGTAGAATTTCCAGAGTTGTTCTGGATATAAGATTAGGAAAAAAGTCAGTGACAAAGAATTAAGGAAGAGTTGGGGACAGGGTGGTGGTGCACCTGGTTGAGCACACATGTGACAATGCACAAGGACCCAGGTTCTGGCCTCTAGTCTCCACCTGCAGGGGGAAAGCTTTGTGAGTGGTGAAGCAGGGCTGCAAGTATCTCTCTATCTCTCCCTCTCTATCATCCCCTTCCTTCTAGATTTCTGGCTGTGTCTATCCAATAAATAAAATAAAGTTAATTTTTAAAAAAGAATTAAGGAAGAGTTTAGTAACAAAGAAATGTCTTTGTCTAGGACTGCAATTGTTTCAAACTGTTCCAAATAAGTTGAATTTTTTTTTTGGTTTATTTGGTTTCATTAACATTTTCTATGTGTAGTTTTAACTATCCACCTTGATCACTGAGGTATATCATTTCTTGAGGAAGTTGTTTAAAATATGGACCTTTTTTTTTTTTTTGACTTACCAGAGCTTGAGGGCAATGCTAGTAGATGAGAACAAGGCCCTTCCACTGCAAATGTAAAATTATGGGGAAAAGTAATATTGCTAGGACATACCAGGAAAACTGGATCAATGAAAACATAAACTACATTCATGGGTAGAGTCTCTGTGAATTTATGTGTGCATGCAGCAGAATTTCAATCGGAATCTCAACTAGATTTCTCATGTATCTTACAAAACTGGTGTTACACATTAAGAGCCAAATTTGTCCAGAATGTTAGAAAAATAAAACTATACATAAAAAAGAGAGAGAGAGAAAGATTGGGGACAGGTGGTGGCGCACCTGGTAGAGCGCACATGTTACACTGCGCTAGGACCCAGGTTCAAGCCCTTGGTCCCCACCTGCAGGAGGGAAGCTTCACAAGTGGTGAAGCAGGGCTGCAGGTGTCTCTCTGTCTCTCTTCCTCTCTATCCAATGCTCTCCTCTCGATTTCTGGCTGTCTCTAGCCAATAAATAAGTAAAGATAATTTTTTAAAAAATTTTAAAAAGAAAGATTCCTTGGTTGTCCTAACATATCAAAATATGTTTATGAAAATGATATAATACCCTGGATAAACACACCAAAAAGAAGTAGAGAGTTGAGAACACACACACACACACACACACACACACACACACACTCACACACACACACACACTCACACACACACACACACACACACACACACACACACACTCACACACACACACACACACACACACACACACACACTGACATTTTATTAAAAGGGCCTTATTGATGCAGTACAGACTGATTTTTTTAAGACCCAGTGCATGGAAAATCGACTACATAAATTAAAAATACATGAAAACACAGTTGAATATGTTAGCAAGAACAAGGAACATTAAAAACACTTAAACAGGAATCGGGCTGTAGCGCAGCGGGTTAAGCGCAGGTGGCGCAAAGCACAAGGACCGGCATAAGGATCCTGGTTCGAACCCCGGCTCCCCACCTGCAGGGGAGTCGCTTCACAGGCGGTGAAGCAGGTCTGCAGGTGTCTATCTTTCTCTCCTCCTCTCTGTCTTCCCCTCCTCTCTCCATTTCTCTCTGTCCTATCCAACAATGACAACAACAATAATAACGACAACAATAAAACAACAAGGGCAACAAAAGGGAATAAATAAAATAAATATTTAAAAATATATATAAATAAATAAATAAAAACACTTAAACACAGTTCATGAAAATGTACATTGACTCACATTTTCCAGTAAGATTAAAAAAAAAGGAGACATATTCTCTGTAGTATAGTTTCATGCATATACCATAAACCTGTCCCCCCAAATACATGCCAGAATGTATATAACCATGTTGTCCATGATAACAATAATAGTAGAAAACTCAAAACAATTCAAGTAACCATTGTGAACTTGAATATCTATGTCTATGTAACTTGGTAAGGAGGCGATAGATCAGACACATGTATGTGTGTCCATAGCCCTTAATATTTATATTTCCTATGAAAGCTATTCTTTTAGAAAATTACTGTATGGCATAGTCATCCACATTAGGAAATTTAACAAGGATTTAACACTCTTAGCTAACTGTCAATTCACAGGACTGGCATCTACTCTTCAAGCAATAATCAATTATTCCTGTTGGTTAAATAATTTACCTTTTCCCTCCAGCACAAGCTGTAATCCAGGATCACGCATTATTAATGTACTGAGTTAGCACACCACTTGAGTTTTTTTAATCTATGAAAATGTCTCAAATTTTCATTCTATTTTTTTGATATTGACGTTACTTAGTAGGATACTGCTAGATTACTAGTTGCTTCTTCTGTTATATTGAATTTTGTCTTGTAGTTATACTTTTTCTTTTTTTTCTTTTTTTAATTTTTATATTACAGAATTATATGTCAACGGGGTAAGACTTTTTCTACATCTAGATTATGGAGTTCACCTCTACAGCCTATATAGTTGCATCTTTTTTTATTTAGATTCTCAATTTCATTGTAACTTACTCTTTTTTTTGTAACTTATTCTTATATACAAGATGAACAATAAATTTAATATTATCTTTTCCAAGTGATTTATCCAGTTGTTGCAATTATATGGTGAAAAAATCAGTCTTCTCCCTAGATATGAGATATCACATAGGTTGTACACTAGATTTCTACAGTAAACGGTTTTTGTATGAACTTCCTGTTCTGCTCCATTGTTCTGTTTGTCCATGCACAAGTTTTATACTGTGTGATCATAGGGACTTTGGAGTGTGCTCTGATATCTAAGAGTTAGCCTTTGCTCATGTTTCCTTATCTCTGCATTTTCTTTTTTTTTAATATTTATTTATTCATCCCCTTTTGTTGCCCTTGTTGTTTTATTGTTGTAGTTATTATTGTTGTTGTTGATGTTGTTGTTGTTGTATAGGACAGACAGAAATGGAGAGAGGAGGGGAAGACAGAGAGGGGGAGAGAAAGAGTGACATCTGCAGTCCTGCTTCACCACTTGTGAAGCAACTCCCCTGCAGGTGGGGAGCCAAGGGCTGGAACCTGGATCCTTAGGCTGGTCCTTGCACTTTGCGCCACCTTTGCCTAACCCTTTGCTCTACCACCCGACTCCCTATCTCTGCATTTTCTAACTATACTTATGTGTTCATTTTTCCTTGTTATATTCAGAATCAACTTGTCAAGCATCAAAAATGCATGTATTGGTGTTTTATTAGGGCCACATTAAATTTATAAATTAATTGAGGTAGACCAGTAACATCATGATCATGTCGAGATGCCCTGTACAAAACAAAGGATGTTATTTGATTTACTTAAGTCTATTTTCATTTTTTAAAAACATTTTTGATCTCAAAAAATGGCATTTTAATATGGTTACACCTAATAAATTGACGAGAGTTATCATGCCCTCAGATAGGAGATCCAATATAATGAAGATGTCATTTTTCCCAACTGAAAGTGAAAATTTAATAAAATTCTAATCATAGCTGCAGCAGAAATTTCATTAACCTTGATCATAATTCCAAAATTCATTTAGAAAAGTAAAAGTCAAAGAAGATAGATAGAAAAGGGGAATAGAAAATTGTCCTACTAGAAACCAAGATTTCACATGTAGCTAAACTAATTAAGAGACTACAGAAATGGTTTTGGATAGACAAATGGACCCGTGAAAGAACTGGTGTATTAATCAGGATAAATCAGAGTAATAAACTTACCCTGAAATTGTGGAGATTTAGCACTTGTACTTCTTACTTTTTTTTTTGCCCCCGGGGTTATGGGTGGGGCTCGTTGCCTGCACTACTAATCCACTGTTCCTGGAGGCTGTTTTTCCCATTGTTGTTGCCCTTGTTGTTGTTATTTTTATTTTTGCCATTGCTGTTGTTGTTGCTGGATAGGACAGAGAGAAATCAAGAGAGAAGGGGGAGAGAGGGGTCGAAAAAGATACCTGCAGACTTGCTTCACTGTTGTATGCTTTACATTGGGTTGTTCTAGCTCTCCCCCTGCCAAGAAAATTGGTTCAGTCCTGCTAGTTTCGCAGGCCCGCTTGTCCCCACACTGGATGCGGGGTCCCTCCACACTGCTCGGCCACTGCGAGCAGGGCAGCAGATATGACAGGCCCATGGAACAGGGGAGCAGACATGGCAGGGCCATGGGGCAGGGCCGCGGCAGCCTATCATGGCCGCCACCCCTGGGCACCTTGGCCCGCGCCTTCTACAAGGCTGGCCAGCCCACCCTCGTGCTATGAATTCTGGACAGATCCTGAACCTCCCGGGCTCCCTGCCGAAACTGGGCACACTGACCGAGATCCTCAGCTCCAATCTGAAGACAGACAAGCTGGAGTATGCAGAGATTCGTGCAGAGATCACAACCTGCAATTCCTTGAAGTGAAGCTGCGCGGGAAGCCACCTCCGGATGGTGACCCCCCCCCCCCAACAACTAAGACAGTACATATCTAAATTCGTGTTTTAAATGACATGTCTTCATAATAAAGGTTTCTCTCCTTGTGTATTAATGACCATGTTTATGTGTATGTTTAAAGTTTGGTAAACAGTAACTTTAAGGCTAAATTCTTACTAGTCAAAGTTAAATGAAAAAGGTTTTCAATGTAATTCTCATAAAGATAAAATTAACTTACATTTAAAGTCTGAGGTAAAAATTAGTTAACAATCAATATATTTTAACTAAGTTGGTCTAAAGACCTGCGCACACCTAGGGTGTGTCTCCATCTTGAATGGGTATAACAAAAGGTTAAATAGACTTGTTGATATGTAAAACTCTCGATTACCTTCTCTATTAGAAATGGTAGATTACACAATGGCTATGCTAATTATTCTCATGCCTGAGGTTTTCTTTCCTGCGCACACCTAGGGTGTGTCTCCATCTTAAATGGGTGTAACAAAAGGTTAAAAAGACGTTGTTGATATGTAAAAGTCTCAAATTCCTTCTCTATTAGAAACGTTAGATTGCGCTATGATTATGCTAATGACAAGTTTTATTTCATAGTAAGTAAATTGCAGCCAGCTGCCTTTGGGACTCTAGGCCGTTCCCCACCCCCATGCAAATGCCTGTTGAGGCAAGTACGCCCCCCCAGAGGCAAGAAATGTTTTTTTTTAAGCTGATAAAGTTTTGCCCACAGAGGCAAAAATGGCCCCCTCAGGCCTTCCCTTGGCAGCACACTGGTTCTTGTTACTTGCTTACATGTTTCTCCATGTTTGTGCCAGTTTCTTTTTTAAAAATGCCTGTATGATAGAGGTTTCTGTTCACCCCACACCCCTGATACTATGGTCATTTAGTTAAAAAGAAAAGGGGGAATTGTTGTATGCTTTACATTGGGTTGTTCTAGCTCTCCCCCTGCCAAGAAAATTGGTTCAGTCCTGCTAGTTTCATGGGCCCGCTTGTCCCTGCCCCAAGGAACCCCGAGAGAGTTCCAGAGTTCCAGAGTTCCAGAGTTTGAGAGTGCTTGGCGCTGCCGCGGGGGAAAGAAGCAGCAGAGTTCTGTTTGGTGATTAGTTTGGTTTAGTTTATGAATCGTTGTTCCTGAATAAAGAAATACAGCTTCCCTGCCCAGCCATATGTCTCTGGTCGTCTCTGTTACCCGCCCGTGAACCTAGCCCAGCCAGCTAGAGCCCCCGAATTTTAACAACATTTCACCACCTGTGAAGTGATCCTCCTGCAGGTAGGGAGTCAGGGGCTCAAATTGGGATCCTCCCCTTTTTCAATTTCTTTCTGTCCTGTCAAATAAAAGTAGAAAGGAAAAAAAAAAGAATGGCCTCCAGGAGCTGTGGATTTATAGTGCAGACACTGAGTCAAGCGCTAACCATGGAGGGAAAAAAAAAAAAAGCCAGCTCTGTCTTGTGATTCTGTCATCTCAATATACATTTCCTATACAAAGGAAGAAGAAATTGATCAAAGATTTCTTAGTCTCACCCCAGAAGGCATATGTTGCTTCTACTCACAGGTCATTTGTCCTATTATTATTCTGTGGCCTTAATGAACTAGAGAGACTGAGAGAAGAAAACTTTTTGGAATACGTAGAAAAGACAGTATGATAAGACATTGGCCATCACTAGTAATGTCCATCTCATACAGAACTTGGCATGTGAAGGAAGAAATAAAATATTCAAAATAGCTAGAAGAAATTATGTTAAGTGAGATAAGTCAGAAAGGGAAAGATGATGCCACTCATGAAGAGAAGTTGATAAAGAGGAACAGAAAGGGAAATACAAAGCAGAATTTGACTAAGTTTGGAGTATTGGTCCAAAGTAAAAAAAAAAAAAAACTGGGGGGAGGGGGAGGGGAGATTTTCAGCTTCACTACAGGGGGTTGGGGTAGGAACACAGACCTTGGTGGCAGGAATGTTGTTAATATACACTTTAAAATATAAATATTTTTTAAAAGAAAGAAAATACTAAAAAACTACCAACATAGAAACTGTATGCTAAAATCAATCCCTACCTCACACTATGCCTACCTAAACATTTCACATGTATTAAAGATTTAAATATGAAAAGAAAAATTAACGTTTTAGCAGACGTTACTATCTTTACTAAATCTAATAAGAAAAAAAAAGTCTCGGGCTAGGGAGACAGCATAATAGTTATGCAAAAGACTTCTATGCTTTAGGTTCTGAGGTCCTGTGTTCAATGCCCAGCACTACCATAAGCCAGAGCTGAGCAGTGCCTTGGTCTCTCTTTCTGTACCTTTCTTTCTGTATCTCTTCATTAAAAATAGATAAAATACTATAAAATAAAGCAAAAATGATTTATTTAAGAAAACAAGAGACTGTTCATTTGTCTAGGAACATAAGAAAGCACGATGTTAATTATAAACTTGACTTGTTAATTACAGACTTGAAGGAAATATTTGCACTATAGAATAAAAAAGGATTGTATTAAGAATAACTGCCTCAAATGAGTGAGAAAAATAAAATGAAAAATTGAATTTTACAAATAAGCAATTCTACTTTGAGATACACAGGTATTTTACTGGAGCATTGTTGGTATTAGAAAATAATCAAGGATAGAGAAATGAGTGGTCTGGGAGGCGGCGCAGTGGATAAAGCATTGGATTCTCAAGCATGAGGTCCCGAGTTCAATCCCTGGCAGCACATGAACCAGAGTGATGTCTGGTTCTTTCTCTCTTTCCTCCTGCCTTTCTTATAAATGAATGAATTCTAAAACAGAGAGAGAGAGAGAGAGAGAAATGAGTGAATAAGTTTTAGCATATCTTGTACAATGAATTTTAAACCAGAGATACATGACATACTTGTCTCGTGGATAGAAGTTAGAAACATGGGAGTCAGGCAGTAGCGCAGCAGGTTAAGCGCAGGTGACACAAAGTGCAGGGACCAGAGTAAGGATCCTGGTTCGAACCCCCAGCTCCCCACCTGCAGGGGGTTCGCTTTACAGGTGGTGAAGCAGGTCTGCAGGTGTCTATCTTTCTCTCCCCTTCTCTGTCTTCCCTTTCTCTCTCCATTTCTCTCTGTCCTATCTAACAATGACAACATCAATAACAACAATAATAACTACAACAGTGAAAAACAACAAAGGCAACAAAAGGGAAAATAAATATAAAAAATTTAGTAAAAACAAGTTAGAAACAATTGAGTTAAAAATTAACTATCAGAATATATAGAGTGATAGCATTTATTCCGTAGAATCTGAATCGACATGTGTATCTATTTTGCATATTACTTATATATACATATACTCCAAGTACATATAAAATCATGAAAAGGAAAGGCTGATAACAACTTCAGGATGGAGATTGCCCCTGAGGAAGGAGAAGAAGGGACTTGGGAGAGAGTCCTTTCCAATTCTATTTTTGTATTTTGCTATTTCCACCACTCCCCTTTACAAGATCTGAAGAAAATATGACTTTAAAAAACCAATCAACATTTGTTAAATTTTGATAGTTGGAAACTGTTTGCTATACTGATTTCTTGCACATCTCTCTGTGTTAGATACACTTTTTAATATTAAATACATATCGAGATGATAAAGAGAAAAAAAAAGAAAGTAGAAAATCTGACTGACTATGCATTAGTTAACTATGTGATCAGAGCTCCGTAATTAAGAAATTAAGATGCACAGGCATTATAGATGCGTAGGCATTCACAACAACCCAGATAAGTTGGGAGTAAAGAAGTTTGAGCTTATCTTTCTTAGGTCAGGTCTCACTCTGCATAATAACTTCTTTTTAAATATCTCATGTATTTATTTTGGTTAGAAAGCCAGAAAAGTTTAAAGGATAGGGGAGGTAAAAAGGGAGTTAGAAAGAGACACGCGCAATACTGTTTTACCACTAGTGAAGCTTCCCCTCCCCCTGCAAGTGGGGACCAGGGTTTGACCCTGGGTCTTAGTGCATGAACTTCTTTTTTTTTTTAATTTTTATTTATAGAAAAGAAACACTGACAAAACCATAGTATAAGAGGGGTACAACTCCACAGGATTCCCACCACCAGAACTCCATATCCCATTCCCCTCCCCAGATAGCTTCCCTATTCTTTAACCCTCTGGGAGTATGGACCCAAGGTCACTGTGGGATGCAGAAGATGGAAGGTCTGGCTCCTGTAATTGCTTCCTCGCTGAACACGGGGTTTGGCAGTTGGATCCATACTCTCAGCCTGCCTCTCTCTTTCCCTAGTGGGGCGGGGTTCTGGAGAGGCGGGGTTCCAGGACACATTGATGAGGTCTTCCGCCCAGGGAATTAACTTCTTTTTTAAAGTTACAGCAGGGCCACAGTGAAAGCTCAGCAGTTATATAGCATGTGGCTAGCCATGTTTGAAGTTTGGATTCAAACCCTGGCAACACATGGGAGTCCCATGGCTCCAGGGAAAACTTTTTTGGCATTTTGCCCTCTCTCTCAGTTCCTCTCTCTGTTTCTTTTCTCTCTATGTGAATAAAGAGAGAGAGAAAGAGAAAGTCTCTTTGGAAGCCATGATGTCATGCATGTCTAAGGCCCTGGCTACTGCAAAAATGAAAGAAAGAAAGAAAGAAAGAAAGAAAGAAAGAAAGAAAGAAAGAAAGAAAGAGAGAAGGAAAAGGAAAGGAAAGAAAAGAAAAGAAAAGAAAAGAAAAGGAAAGGAAAGGGAAGGAAAGGAAAGAATGAAGAAGAGGTAAATGTTGCAATGTTTGTAAGAACAGACTTTACCTGAGCACTGGAAGCCTTCAGAGGTGCATTTGTTGGCAGTTCACAGGGATACAATTTAGTATGATGCAGAAGCAGTAATTTAAATAAAGAAGCCCTGATGATCTACACAGAGTAAGCAATTTCCCAAACTGTTCTATTTCAAGGTTACTAGTACGCATGTGTCACGTTACTGCTGATAAGATACTCTGAATGCCTAAGGGGAATATGATTATAAAATATTAGTTAACATACCTTTTGTTTTTCCATTTTTGGACATCAATGGCATTTTAATAGCTGCCATTATTTTGGCCACACTGAAAAATCATCCATAGATCGTTTCTGTTTAAGAGATTCTCTAGACATCTGTTTCTTGCATTAGGTAATTACTTTAGACCAAGTTATGGTGAGTGACATATATTCAGCTGACCATCTGCCTCCATCCAATAACTCACTTTCAGGACATTACTCTTGCTTTAGATGATGTCATCAGTATTCACTGCACAGGTATATTGCCCAAAGTTTTACTTACTACTCTCTATCATTTGTACTTTAACTCTTTCCAATAAGATTTACAGCAAAGACCCACTGCTAACACAAGAAAGATTTCATTTTAGAGAGATTTAGTAGAAGTGATCAAATCCCTTTTAACATAGACTGGTCAAATGGTTACAAATGGATGTTTTTATATGTGGTATGGTTTTCCTAAATCTACAAATCTTATTATACATTATACATCACTATAACAGATGACAACTAAAACAGTGTTTTAAAACAACTCTGAAGGGTCATAGTGAATATGTCATTTCTTCTAGGAAAGAACAATAATTTGTGGGATAACATCTTGATGCCGGTTTTGAAGCCATCCCGAATTTTCTGTTAGGTTCAAAACTGCCTTCTATTCATTTATGACCTCTTGCTTTATCAAGCTGTAAATGTGAATTTTTCATGTTATTCACAAGGGTTCATTTGTGTAAATAACAAGAAGGAAAGGAGGGTGATCAAAGGAAAGAGGGGTCATTGTTTTCTAATTGCAGTTAGTTATAGGATGTGCTATGTCTTTCTCCGTGGTATTAACTTAAGATTTGCTTTTTCCATGACGTTTTTAAAAAACAAGCTGGAGGTTCAGTCCCCCCTGTACTACCATAAACCAGATCTGAACAGTGCTCTGGTAAAAATAAAATAAAATAAAATAAAAAGCTGGATAAGGGCAAGAGACCAGCACACTTTAATTATGGCCTTTTGGTCACTATCAGATCACCTTATCACCTGGGGCCCTAGACGGAGAATCCTGGGATTCCCACATAGATATGATGGGCCTAGACTTCTAACACATCCCTCTCTCCACCATCACTCATCATCTCCATCAGGAACAACATCATAAACCCTCATGTGGGCCTCTACAATGTAGAACAACAATGGTAGAAGCTGCCCCACTCTCCGAGGGGAGGCTGAGTCAACATACTCTGCCACTCGAG
The DNA here is from genome assembly GCF_950295315.1 of Erinaceus europaeus. Taxonomy (NCBI): domain Eukaryota; kingdom Metazoa; phylum Chordata; class Mammalia; order Eulipotyphla; family Erinaceidae; genus Erinaceus; species Erinaceus europaeus. The sequence goes on from NC_080168.1 coordinate 27,463,771, forward strand.
AAAGACTGGTCCTGAAATGAGTGCAGCCTAGAATGTTCCTAGCTACGACCATGGAGTGTGAGCTCAGACTGACAAGGATGCAGAGTTACACAGGTTCCTGTGCTAAATACGAATAGACATGGGCCCTAGGTCAGATTGATGGGGTCTATAGTTAATGGTATTTATATACTTTTCCCATATTTGGGAGCTACTCTCTGCCCTGATCCAGCTTTCTAAGCCTACCCTCAACTCTGATACTATCTCCTCAGACAATACATTTAGCCCACCTACATGTTAGCTGTCAGGCTCAGGCAAAAATTAGTAAAGGCGTGGGCCCCTTAGGATATACCTAAAATGGGTTTGCTGGCTTCTTCCAACATAAAGACCCCAAATCACATCTGTTATATTTTTACCTTTAGCTTCCTGATTATTAAACAATTTGTTCTGCTTTATATTTTACCCAGTTACAGATGCTACCATGATGGCAACCTGACATCAACCTCACCAATGTGTCCTAGAACCCCACCTCACTGGAGCCCTACCCTAGTTGAAAAAGATAGAAACAGGCTGGGGGATTGTTAAAATTCCGGAGGCTCTTGCCAGGCGGGTCTGCTTCACGGGCGGGTAACAGAGACGCGGAGACAACGGCTGGGCAGGGAAGCTGTATTTCTTTATTCAGGAACAACGATTCATAAACTAAGACAAACTAATCACCAAACAGAACTCGGCTGTCTCTTTGCAGCGGCACAAGCACTCCCTCTTACTCTGTAACTCGGGAACTCTCCAACTCTGGAACTCTGGAACTCTCGTACTGGGGAACCCTCTGAAACTCTTCCACTGTGGAACTCTCTCTTACTCTGTAACTCTCAAACTCTCGGACTCAGGAACCCTGTCTCGGGGTCCCTCGGGGCGGGGCCAAACAGGCCCGCGAAATTAACAGGACTGATCCAATTCTCTTGGCGGGGGAGGGCTAGAACAAACCAATGTAAAGCATACGACAATTACCCTTTTCTTTTTAACTAAATGGCTACAGTATCAAGGGTGTGGGGTGAACAGAAACCTATATCATACAGGCATTTTTTAAAAAAGAAACTGGCATAAACTAAACTTTATCAGCTTAAAAAAAACATTTCTTGCCTCTGGGGGGCGTACTTTATTCGACGGGCATTTGCATGGGGGCGGGGAACGGCCTAGAGTCCCACAGGCAGCTGGCTGTAACTTACTTACTATGAAACAAAACTTGTTATTAGCATATCTACTGCACGATCCAACGTTTCTAATAGCGAAGGAATTTGAGACTTTTACATATCAACAACGTCTTTTAACCTTTTGTTTAGCCTAACTTAGTTAAAATATATTGCTTGTCAAATAATTTTTACCTTAGACTTTAAATGTAAGTTAATTTTATCTTTATGAGAATTACATTGAAAACCTTTTTCATTTAACTTTGACTAGTAAGAATTTAGCCTTAAAGCTACTGTTTACCAAACTTTAAACATACACATAAACATGGTCATTAATACACAAGGAGAGAAACCTTTGTTACGAAGACATGTCATTTTAAACACGAATTTAAATCTGTACTGTCTTAGTGGTTGGGGGGGGTCACCATCCGGAGGTGGCTTCCCGCGCAGCTTCACTTTTAGGAATTGCAGGTTGCGATCTCTGCACAAATCTCTGCTTACTCCAGGTTGTCTGTCTTCAGACCGGACCGGCGGCTGGAGATCTCGTGTGCCCAGTTTCGGCAGGGAGCCCGGGGGTCCGGGAGGCCCGGGATGGTTCCAGAATTCATAGAAAGAGGGCAGGCAGGCCAGTTTTGCAGAAGGCGTGGGCATAGGTGCCCAGGGGTGGCAGCCATGATAGGCCGCCGCGGCCCTGCCCCATGGCCCTGCCATGTCTGCTGCCCTGTTCGCAGTGGCCGAGCGTGGAGGGATCACGCGTCCAGTGCCCTGCGCCACGCGGTGGAGAGCTGGCTCCTGTGGGCTGGCCTCGGGCTCTTGCGTGTTGGCCTCGGGCTCTTGCGTGTTGGCTTCGGGCTCCAGGGGCTCTTGCGTGTTGGCCTCGGGCTCCAGGGGCTCTTGTGTGCTGGCGCTGGCCTCCTGCGGGCTGCGGGGCTGCGGGCTGCAGGCGCGGTGCGCGGGGTTGTCTGGGCGCAGCCGGCTGGCTGGCTGTTTAACCAGGTGGAAACGGCAGCTCCGCGCCTTGCCTCCCGCCCGCTGGCTATTCCCGCTGGCTGTTCTGAGTTCGCCCGAGCGAGTGGAAACCACAGAGTGGTCCAGAGATAAATGTTCCAGAAACAGCAAAACAGTCTCGTGAAGAAAGAGCAGAGGCCTTTGGAGATCTCTTCACAAGCAGAAGAGAAGGCCATAGTACATAGGTAGCCAAATTGTCTTTACTTATCTGAGAGATGCGCAGGTCAGGTCCACGTGGGCGCCAGCCCGGCAAGAGCCTTCCGAATCTTAACAACAGGGGATATGTATCAACCTGCCAAAGCCCATATCCAATGGAGAAGCAATTACAGAAACCAGACCTTCCACCTTCTCTCCCTATAATGACCCTTGGTCCATGCTTCCAGAGGGATAAAGAATAGGGATCCTTCCAGTAGAGGAGAAGGTATATGGAACTCTGGTGGCAGGCATTATAGGGAATTGTGCCCTTCTTGCTTATAGGGAATTGTCCCACGATCTTGTTGGTCATTATTAAATCACTGATTAAAAAAAACTACTTTGGGGGGCCAGGTGGTGGTGTACCCAGTTAAGTGCACACATTACAGAGTACAAGTACCCAGGTTCAAGCCTATGGTCCCCATCTGCAGGGAGGAAGCTTCACAAATGGTGACGCAGCGCTGCAGGTGTTCCCTGTCTCTCTCCCTCTCTACCTTTCCCTTCCCTCTCAATTTCTGGCTGTCTCTATCCAATAAATAAATAGAGATAATAAATTTAAAAAAATACTTTTTGATGGCATCAGTCCTACTTTCATCTACATTTCCTTTCTTACCTAGAATTGCAAGTGAATAATTTATCCTAATTTTTACTAGTTTGCGTTTTCTTCATTTTTTTCACCAGTGTGTATTTTTTCACTTTTTATTTATTTTTTGTCGCCCTTGTTTTATCGTTGTTGTTATTAATGTTGTTGTTGTTGGATAGGACAGAGGGAAATGGAGAGAGGAGGAGAAGACAGAGAGGGGGAGAGAAAGATAAACACCTGCAGGCCTACTTCACAGCTTGTGAAGCGACCCCGGCAGGTGGGGAGCCAGGGGTTTAAACCGGGATCCCTAGGCCAGTCTTTGCGCTTGGCGCCATGTCGGCTTAACCCACTGCGTGCGCTACCACCCAACCCCCACAAGTGTATATTTTTATAAACAGAAGAAAGACATACTTTAATTCAAAAATATTTTAGGGTTTGTTATTTGTTATTATCATTGCATCATATAATTTTACTTCTTCCTCGTAAATTCTATGTCTCCCAGGTGTGAAATATGATAGTAACTAAGAGTTTGTTAATATCTAATGTTTGGGAGAAAATTTGAGATAACTGTACCATACTTTCTACAAATTATTATTTTATTTTATCATTTTTATTCCTAGGACACTACAGTACTCAACTGCCAAATGTTAACAAGTAGCAAAGCAAATGTAAACACCGTTTGCTCTGTTGATAGTTTCAAAGGTGTCCTTTGCTGTGTGTTCTCTTGACACCATAACATGATATATATGCAGATGTCACTTGATTAAATAACAATATAATGTAAATGGATCAATAATTAGATCCATAAAATTTAATATACTAAAAGACTCAGTTAAAATAAAAAAATGTAACAGTAAAATGTGATTTGTTTACTAAATTAGGCCAGGACAAATAGCTAAATGTACATATTTAAAGGTCATTAACCACAGAATCACACACATTCTTAAGTGTGCCACTCTTTTTTCATGGTCTTAAAGACCTTATTCAAATTTTGCCTCCCCCATGGGGCTTTTCCAATTCTTTCTAAAATGCCCTTTCCTCTGACTTCTTCCATAATTTATGTGGGTACACAAGAGTATATGTTTTTTTTTCCTCCAGAGTTATTGCTGGGCTCAGTGCCTGCACCATGAATCCACCGCTCCTGGAGGCCATTTTCCCCCCTTTTGTTGTCCTTGTTGTTGTAGCCTCGTTGTGGTTATTATTATTGCCATTGTTGATGTTGTTCGTTGAAGGATAGCACAGAGAGAAATGGAGAGAGGAGGGAAAAACAGAGAGGGAGAGAGAAAGATAGACACCTGCAGACCTGCTTCACCACCTGTGAAGCGACTCCCCTGTAGGTGGGGAGTCGGGGGCTCAAACCGGGATCCTTATGCTGGTCCTTGCGCTTTGCACCACATGCGCATAACTCACTGCGCCACCGACCAACCCCCGAAGAGTGTATGTTTTAATTATTGTATTTGCCACTGTTTCGTACTGCACTGTTCTACTAAAGCATAGAATTTTGAGCATTTCAATAATTTTTTAATTAAGATGCATCTTATAATCTTCTACATAACCCTACTCCCAACCAGCTTTCATTAGCTCAGTAGAGGGATTTATGGTGTGTGTGTTTTTTTTATATTTATTTATCTACTGGATAAAGACAGCCAGAAATTGAAAGGGGAGGGGATGAGAGAGAAACAGAAAGAGAGAGAGAGATTGAGAGAGAGAGACCTGCAGCCTCGCTTCACTACTCGCAAAGACTTCCCCCTGCAGACGGGGACCGGGGCCTCAAACCTGGGTCTTTGCACACTGTACCATTCACTCAACCAGGTGCAAGACCACCCGGCCCCTGTGGAGGGATTTATAATGAAGAAGCTTGGGAATTTTCTTGTAATCCCCCTGTCTGGAGTACACTTAGCACATCTGTTGATACTTGTGTTCTATAAGAATATAGAACAGCCTAAGCCTTTTAGACTGTAAAAGAAAACTATTTGTGCATTAATTTTTCATGAAATAGCTCTGGATTGCAAAGCTGTATATGTTTTAAGAGTATGAGCCTACATTTCTTCAAATGCATGCCGTCATATCATACCCATTTCCAAAGTAGTGATAAACCATCAGCACAGTCCATTGGGCCCTATCCACAGTCCATTGGCTCCCCCTCTCTCAATCTCTGCTAATACCCTCAGTTCTGAAGTCAGAATCCAAGAGATTCTTTTCAGTTTATTCAGTGGTTTATCTGAAAATAAAATAAACAAAGTTTAAAGAATTTTACCATCAGAGAATGTTTGTGATTCATATCATTGATGTACCAAAGAGTAATTTCTCCTTCATTTTTCCAAAATTCACATTACCTATTCGGTCTAAATCTTAGATATTCTATAACACTTCATCTGTGCAGCAGCAAACAAATTGGGTTCTACATACTTGGAGACTTAAAGCTCAAAGTCCCTATTTGCTTTACTGTCTGTAGTGAAGACTACACTGTGCCATGAAGAGGTTTCCTTGTTTTCAAAGACTGAAATGCCCATTTTTCTCACTGTTGGTTGTGTTAGTGTTGCTTACCACGGGGTCCTGTTGAAGAGAAGTTCTTTGTTAAAGAGAACTCCTTAATCTAAACTCACATTGACTTCCTGAGAGCAGTCACATACAGTGATAGAGCAGAGACAGAAGTGTCAGCCGTCCGACCTCCTCCTGCCTTAACTTGGGGTAACAGTGCAAACGCATCCCAGCTCCAAACTCAAATGATGGGATTGCCTGACACTTTGGTCACAAATACATCACAGTCAGGTTCCTTTCTCTGGACAGTCTTGCTTCTTCCCCTTTATTACAAGAGTTTATCCAGAGATTACTACTTCCCAGGGAGCATGCCCAGTGATGGTGGGTACATTTGCAATGGTACAAAACTTATTTTAAAAATAAAATTTGGGGAGTCGGGTGGTGGTAGCACAGCAGCTTAAGTGCATGTGGTGCAAAACACAAAAGATCCCTGTTGGAGCCCCTGGCTCCCCACCTGCAGGGGAGTTACTTCACAGGCGGTGAAGCAGGTTTGCAGGTGTCTGTCTTTCTCTCCCCATCTCTGTCTTCCTCTCCTCTCTCCATTTCTCTCTGTTCTATCCAACAACAACGGCATCAATAATAACAACAATAATAACTACAACAATAAAACAACAAGGGTAACAAAAGGGAATAAATAAATATTTTTTAAATCTTAAAAAATAATAAATAAATAAATAAAATTCGGGGACTGGATCAATAGGTGAGTCAGTTTTCAATAATGACCCTTTGTCACCTATGACTGATAGACCTCAACATGTGACAAATTTTCCATTGATGGTGAACTGGAATGATCAACAGATGTAACGCATGAATCATTTGAGAAGTACAAAAGCAATAATGATGATAATAATAGGTATACCTTAATACCAGTGAGAGACTAAGTGTGAAAGTCCGATTTGCAGTCTATCAACTGACTCATCTACTGCATGTGGAGAGCAGACAAAATTGAGGCATAAGCCTCAAACTTCTTCAGAATAGCAGGAGTATGGGAGTCGGGCTGTAGCGCAGTGGGTTAAGCGCAGGTGGTGCAAAGCACAAGGACCGGCATAAGGATCCCGGTTCGAACCCCGGCTCCCCACCTGCAGGGGAGTCGCTTCACAGGCGGTGAAGCAGGTCTGCAGGTGTCTATCTTTCTCTCCTCCTCTCTGTCTTCCCCTCCTCTCTCCATTTCTCTCTGTCCTATCCAACAACGACAACAATAACTACAACAATAAAACAAGGGCAACAAAAGGGAATAAATAAATAAAAATAAAAATAAAAATAAATTAAAAAAAAAAGAATAGCAGGAGTAAACTCTGAGTAATGCAGGATCTCTTGCATATCTGAAATACTAAGGTTAAGGCCCTGATTTGGCAGAAATGGGATCTTGAGGTTTGACATGGGGCTATCTGGGGAGGTGTAATAAATATCTGTGAGTCCCTAAATTCTCTGGAATGCTATAGAGTAGTGACCCAGTCTTTCCTGTTAAAGGCTAATATTCTCCCTGATAGAAGACAAAGCAAAGGACAAAGCAAGATGACAGTATCTCTCTTTACCTCCCCCATTTGCCACTCAAATAACTGGGCTTAGGTCAAAACAAAATTGGTCTGGGAAGTGCTGGACATACTCGGGGCAGAAAGAAGTTATTATCCAAAGAAGCTTCAGGATCTAGACATGTACTGACAGCAGTCAAGAGAGTATGCATGGGACTGAAGTCTAAGATTAAGGGGGTGGGTTGAACATGAAAGCAGTTAAGGAAAATTTATAGACATGAGAGTAATAAAGAATATAACACTTGGCAAGGACCCAGTTTGACAGTGATGAGTTACTAGGAGGAATCTGGGCAGCTCTGAGGAAACAATGCAGAAATATGGTGCCATCAAATTGAAGGGAAGAGCACAAGCATTGGAAAAATAGACAGTAATGGGCATGCCAAATAAATGTGGAGACCCCAGCAGAAGATTCTGATCCATAAGAAGGCTCAGAAGGCAATGTTAGATACCAAACAGAACAATAAAACATAGTGGTAGTAGCAGCACGGTAGTCAATGCCTCACAGTAGGCTCTGTCATTACAGAATGGAGCTCCCTGGTAGGGAAACATCACTCAATCCCCAAGTAATAAAAGTGAGGGATGCAGTGACACTGAGTCAACAGGAGCAAAATGGTGTGGAATGACTGTAATGAGTAGCCAAAGGGACTTGGACCCTCAGAAAGCCAGAGATGCTTGAAAACATAGGATACCCCTACAGGTGGCAGGCAGAAGTGGGGTTATAGTTTATCTCATTGAACTTCCATTTGTAAGTGCCTCCCAGGGGAGAGGGCCACTAGATTCCCAACTTAACTGCCCTCAAAACATAGTAGAAACCAGTAGCTCTGAATGATATACAAGGTGGACTAGAGTAGATAAACTTCATACCTCCAACATCCTCTTTCTCAGTACTGAAGTTTGCACTCTCTCAGTTGCTAGGAGAACTGATAGTTTGTTACAGATTTCTGCCCTACTGATTCTCTTCTATGGAATCACCTCACTCATAACCACAGCTTCCTCCTGGCCAATAAGAAAAAGTCGAAGCCAGGTGGGAGAATATGCTGCACTGTTCTACAGCAGATCCACAGCTCTTCTTGGAATCAAAGTCTTTTCAGTGACTACTGCACCAACCCAACATTCCCTCTGCCTTATCTTTCCTTCTGTATTTAGACACATGTGCTAACCCCCAGGTTCCTTCCCCAGTAAGTCATCTTCACATTCTAAGCATATGTCTGTGGACTTTCTATAGTAGAAACATCTGGAGAAGAATATATCACTGCAATCTTCATGAGTGATATATTCTTCTATTTTTTAAGTTCCATGGATGGTTCTGGTGTAAAACTGAATAATGCAACTACACCAAGAACTCAGGCTCAAGGCAGCTTATCGTGCCTTACTTGTTCCATCTTTCTGCTCTAGCTTATTATAGAGTGAGGAAGCAAACATGGTTAAGTTTGAGACCCATGCAATAAAATATGGAGGACTGGGGGGGAGCAGTAGCACACCAGGTTAAGCACACATAATACAAAGCACAAGAACCCATGCAAGGATCCTGGTTCTAGCGCCTCAGCTCACCACCTGCATTGGGGTTGCTTCACATGTGTTGAAGCACGTCTGCAGGTGTCTATCTTTCTCTCCTCCTCTTTCTCTTTCCCTCCTCTCTCAGTTTCTCAATTTCTCAGTCTTATCCAATTAAAAAAAAATGGAAGAAGTAGCCTCCAGGAGCAATGGATTCATGGTGCTAACACCAAGCCCCAGCAATAACCATGGAAGAAAATTTAAAAAAGGGAACTAGTGCATACAGTTCTCAAGAATGGCAGATATCTTTGTGACTTTCAAATTCTGACTATCACGGCTCATTCCTCTCCCTCTGGTACTCAAGAAGCTCAGAAAAAGGTCTGTGGCCAACTTCTGGATTTCCAGAGAACTATCTCACTTATGTTTCCAAATGTTAACCTCATCTCTGGCTGTAGTTCAGGGCTGCAATCCAATTTCTCTTTCATCACAATTGCCTCATCTATTTATTGCTATATTTGTATTTTGTGTATGTCTACATGCAACCTCAAACACACTTTTTTGTTACTGTGGGGGATAAGTAGAGAATTGATTAAATGGTGAAGAGAGAATGGAAAAGAAGTGAGAAAGGGGAAATGGATTACCTTAGTGCTAGTAAAAGTAAAGATAGAAGTAGATGTATCACTTGAATTATCTAATATACTAATTATGAAAAGCTACTTTTATTAGACCATTTTTTTTCTCTTTTTGCAGGAGGTCCCCTGCCTCCCTGGCCGTTGGTTGGCAGAGGTCAGAGCAGCCCCCTGGGAGTCCTGGGGTGGCTCTACATGTTGTGGGGTGACGTGGACAGAGAGCAAAGAATCACGCCAGACTCGTCCAGCTCTGGGATAGGCCTCAGAGGAGCGACTCGTTTATTGAGGGAGAAAGAAAGCAGATATACCCATTGTCCAGGGAGAAGGTTGAGGTAATTATTAACCCGAACACAATACATAATTACATCTTGACCTACAAACTATTTGATCACACTGGGAAGTTACCATACAAGGCTTGATCATGAGCTCAACAATGCAATTTTCTCTGGGGGTAAATTATAGGCACTTCAGGGCAGGGAGGGAAGGAGCAACTGAGCAAAACCAGTATATTTGTGGCAGTTTTCAAGTCCGCCATACACAACACAGTAATTCATGGCCTTTGTTTTAAGGGGGGAAGAGGGACATGTGCAGAAAGGTAGTCCCCATCTGGAGAAGACATCCATCATTAGTTCAGGAGGTCAGGGGGACCTGCCCTTGTCTCTACCTGGGAAGGGGAAGACCCTGAGGTCTACCCACTCAGACTCATAGAAACAATGGCCTGGACTTCCTGGACAGTGGGCCCACTTCCCACATCTTTTTATTGAAGCAACACTGTATAACAACATGCCAGGTGTGCTTCATTATAAATCAGCAACTGTGTCTATTCCTTTAAGTTCATCACTGAGAGCCCGGTTCTGTCCTTCACCATACAATCTGTCTTCTCTTGCCCTGTCTGCCTGCCCACTGCCCCCCTTCCCTATCTGGTAACCACTAATTTACAAAACTTTTAACTTAGAACAAGAACTTGAAGACTGAAAGGTGGCTCATTTAGTAGAGTTCTGGCTTGCATTTGCCAGGTCCTGGATTCAATCCCTAACATCATAGGGAAAAAAAATGAAGCAACATTCAAACCCCCAGTTCCCCACTTGCAGGGGGGTTGCTTCAAGAGCAGTGAAGCAGGTCTGCTGGTGTCTCTGTCTTTCTCTCTCTCTCTCTCTCTGTCTTCCCCTCCTTGCTCCATTTCTCTCTGTCCTATACAATGACAACAATATCAGTAACAACAATGATAATAATGACCACAACAACAATAAAACAGCAAGGGCTACAAAAGGGAAAAAAATGGCCTACAGGAGCAGTGGATTCGTGGTGCAGACACCGAGCCCCTGCAATAACCCTGGAGGAAAAAAAAAAAAAAAGCAACAAGATGATATAAATACATGGGAGGTGGAGTAGTTCTTGGTTGTCTATCTATTTATCTGTCTATCTATCATCTACCTATCTCTTCCCACTCTCTCTTATAAGTGTTAAAAACTGTTCTAGAGAGCACATGCATGAGATCCTGAGTTTGATCTCTAGCATCACATGGAAGAAAAATTCACTGAGAGGCTGGGTGGTGGCACACCTGCTTGATCACACACACTAATTAGAATGCTCAAGGACCCAGGTTCAAGTCCCTGGTCTCTGCCTGGAGGGGGGAAGCTTTATGAGTGATGAAGCAGGACTGCTGGCAGCTCTCTGTCTCTTTTCCTCTCTCTCTCTTTCCTTCCCCTCTCAATTTCTCTTTGTCTCTATCCTATAATCAAATAAAAAGATTAAAGAATTAAAATGAATTTAAAAAGAGAATTCACTACAACCCAAGGTAAAAGAATGAGAAGGAATCAGAGGTTGACACTGGCCATGGTTGATCTGGGTGGCAGTGCCCAAACTGGCAGTTCTGAGTTTCCATTTGTCCTCAGACACTAGCAGATGACCCTGCATGGCAATGGCTCCTGAGGCCCAGAGCACCCCTAACACCTGTCTGCAAGAAGTCAGTCCAGTCAGAAAAGCTAGTTCGAGGAGATCATAAATTTCCTTACCTCATTCACCAGGTGATATTTATTGTAACAGCAGACCCCAAATTCCTATCTGATTCTACCTTTTTCTCCCCAGTAGCCCTTGTGTGTTTTCTATTAAGATTCTGTGTCAGGGGAGGGAAAGTGAAAAGCTTTCTCTGGAACATATCTGGAATGGAAACTTAATAATGTTTTTTCAAGCTGGATAAATATCCTACATGAAAGTGCCAAAAAAAAAAAAAAAAAAAAAAAAGCCCAAACTGACGTTACATTCCTCATTATAAACTTTTTCTCCCCTTCTGTAGCTGATAATTACTTGGAAGTATACTGCTAGGGTTTCCAAATGTTAGAAATAGAGCTTTTAGAAATAGAGCTTGAATTTTAGAAATAGAGTTTAAACTTTAGTTTTTCCTCTCTGGAAGCTAAATGATCATGATTAATAGCAATTCTACTTGTGAGATTCCTGGCCACTTGGGCTCCCTAAGGAAAAATGAGAAAAGAAAGTCGAGCTAAATTGCATTTGTTTTCACTTCAAGGGTATGTGTTATTTGCCTTTCTTTATGTAATAGTGCTCTATCAGTCTTTGGGGTTGCCTGATACGTTCATGCTTCCTATAGAATGTCAAGGGTCCTGCTAAGTGCCAGACCTTGCTCCTAGAATAAACTTGTCATTCAACCTGACTCCGCCCACTCAGCAGCTCTCAGGCTCTTTATAGACATCTACCTTCTAAGGAGAAGTTGGGGGTCAGGTGGTGGGACACCTGCTTGTGTGCACATGCTACAATACACAAGGACCTGAGTTCAAGAGCCCAGCCCCCACCTGCAGAGGGAAAGCTTCGAAATGCTGATGCAGTGTTGCAGATGTCTCTATCCCCACTCCACTCTACTCTCAATTTATCTGTCTCTACCCAAATAAATAAATAATTTTAATTTTTTTGATGGAGGAGCAGGTGGAGGACTTTGTACACATTAAAGTACAGGGTGAAGAGCCAGGTGGTGGTGCATCCAGCTGAACGCATGTTACAATGCGCAAAGACCCAGGTTCAAGCCCCCAGTCCCTACATGCAGGGGGAAAGCTTCACAGGTAGTGAAGCAAGTCTGCAGGTGTCTCTCTGTCTCTCTTTCTTCTCCTCTCCTTTCAATTTTTGCCTTTCTCTATCCAATAAATAAATAAAAATAATTAAAAAAAATTAAAGTATGGGAGGAGTTTCAAGGGTTCCTGGCTAAACCTATAGAGGTCCTTGACTCTATGCAAGTATTGCCCTAGTCTGATGCTGAAATTCTCCAAGTTCTTATAACTACTGACAAATCGGAACCCAGAAGGTTTATAGGACATGAAATAAGCCCCTCCCTTAGATATAAGCTGGTAAATGTGTGTGAAACTATACCCTTGTAATCTTATAGCTTTGTAAACCATTATTCAATCACTAATAATTTTTAAGTGTACAAGTGGTTTGAAGGTAATCGTCCAATATTTGTCTGGCATATCTAAAAATAGATAAGTTAACATGAGTATAATAACCATGAACTTTTACAGTATTATACATGAGCCCTAGTAGTAAAGTCGTGAAGGAAGCTGAGCTGGCATTATCATTTTATTTATACAACCAACATCTTTGTTTTGTCACACTGAAGGCTGTTGATGTCTGATATTTAAGGATTTAACTTTTTTTAATTATCTTATTATTTACTGGATAGAGACAGCCAAAAATCAAGAGGGAAGGAAGAGATAGAAAGGGAGAGAGTCGTGGAGTCGGGCTGTAGCGCAGCGGGTTAAGCGCAGGTGGCTCAAAGCACAAGGACCGGCATAAGGATCCCAGTTCGAACCCCGGCTCCCCACCTGCAGGGGAGTCGCTTCACAGGCGGTGAAGCAGGTCTGCAGGTGTCTATCTTTCTCTCCTCCTCTCTGTCTTCCCCTCCTCTCTCCATTTCTCTCGGTCCTATCCAACAACGACAACAACAATAATAACTACAACAATAAAACAACAAGGGCAACAAAAGGGAATAAATAAATAAAATAAATATTTAAAAAATAAAAATATATAAAAAAAAGAAAGGGAGAGAGTCAGAGAGACATCTGAAGTCGTGCTTTACTACTAGCAAAGCTTTCCCCCTGCAGGTGGGGACTGGGGGCTTGAACCCAAATCCTTGCACATTGTAACTGGTTCACTCAACCAGGTGTACCACCACCCAGCCCCAGGATTTAAATTTATGATCTACAAACAGACTGATTCAATTGGTCAGCTTAGTACATCTTTGATAATATTATCATCACATCCTTTTGGACAAGATGATTGTCTTTATTTTCTTATAGAGAGATAGAGAAGCAGAGAGAGAGAGAGAGAGAGAGAAAGAGAGCTCAGCATTAGAGCTTCCTTCAGCTTGGTGGGGGATAGGATCAAACCTGGAAGGAAAGAAAAGAACAGGGGGAAAACTGGATAAAAACAGAAGGAGGGACAGACAGTGAAAGAGATCCTCAAAGTCCCTGTATTTCTTTTTTTTCTTTTGAATTCATTTATTTATTCATGAGAAAGATAGTCAGAGAGAGAAAGAACCAGACATCACTCTGGTACATATGCTGCCAGGGATTGAATTCAGGACCTCATGCTTAAGAATTCAATGCTTTATCCACTGTGCCACCTCCCGGACCAAAAAGTCCCTGTATTTCTCCATCAACTATCTCATGTTTTTCATGATAACCATGACAAAGTTTTCTATTTTCCCCAAACTCTTGAACTCCCTGTTCATTGATGCACATGGCAAAGCAGCACACTATCCAAATGAGCTATTTCCCTGGCCTAAGATGACCACCTCTATTCAGCTTCCTTACCTCAGAGAGAGAGAAAGAGAGGAGAGAGGAGGGAGGGGGAGAGAGAGAGAGATTGTATTGTAATATTGCTGAGCATTCATGTAGGTCTGATTCTCTATTGACCTTTGAAAGGTTCTAACCAGAATACAAACCTGGATCAGTCAACAGTGAAAAGCACAGGACCATAATAGGCACAAATGTAGACAATTACCCCATAAACAGTGAAGAGATGTTTTAACAGGACAGGTTATAGCCTGTGAAGGAAAATACACACCATGGAGAGAAGAGAAGCATGTGGTCTAGGTCATTAGTGATGCCACACAGACCATCTGGTTTAGGTGATCTGTCCATAAAATTGTAATCATGATAGATTGAATCAGGTGTATTAGAGTATGTAGGGAGGGCATGAATGAATCCAATTGGAGGATGACTAACAGATTATGCATTTCAAGACTGAACAGACATCCATACAGAAGAAGATCTGTTACTGATAATAAGATCTGGCTTCTGTGACACGAGTGGAAAATTCCATTGTTTTTCCCATTTGCCTTGCTGGCCTCCATTCTCAGGCTTCCTTGCAGGCTCTTCCTTCTCTAGTACAATCTCTGAGTGCAGCTGTGTCACATGGTTCAGTCTGAAGGCCTTCATTAATTTCTGCCTTCCTCTTACCGCATATGGACTCATGACTTAAAACTTCTGTATGCCGAAGACTCCCATATTTAAGTCTTCAGAGCTTACTACTCTACTGAGAATGAATGTCATGTCCAATGAGTAATTAAACATTTCAAAATTACCATGACCAAAGTAAACGGATGCTCTCTCTACATACAAACCCTACCAGCCCAAATAGTTTCTCTCTTTGTTTTCCAATCTGGGAAATTGGCATTACCTTTCACTATGTGCTTAAACTGAAAATCCACTGACCACCCCTGATTCATTTTCCCTTCTACTTTGTCAATGCCCTTGCTCTGCAAATCTCATCAGTGTCTGCCTATTAAACATACCCTGAATCCACCCACTGTTCTCAGTCTCCACTGCTCTCCCGATTACCATCATCTCCTTTCTGAAATACTGTAACAGGAGCTAAACACCTCTGAGTGCCAGATACAACATTCATCCTATAGGTGTGGCACTGGATCATAGCTAGGTCAGTCAGGTTCTCTTGCGTAGGAATTCAGATCTTAATTTGGAAGATACATAGTCATCATTCTTTATCATTTACCTATTTTAGGATATTAGGTGAAGATGTTAACTAGATATTACTTAAGCAAGTAGGTAAAGTTAGGTGGAGCTAGAATGATGTTAACATCATGAGAAGCCAGTTCAAGAGCTGCTTTCTTGAGATTCCACAGTTGGAGGGAGGGTTTCTTCAGGACCTCATCAGTGGTCTTTCTTTGGACATGCTGAGAAACTCAGTATTCTTCACAGGAAAGGCTCAGGGAAAGGGTTCCCTGGGGGACTTCTAAAGAGGTCACAAATAAATCCTAGCCCCTCTCCCTTTCATTCTTCTCCTCCTTCCAAGTATAAATACAAGTTTAGTCCTGAGAGGCCAGTGGGCTGAAGCACACAAACATCAATCCTTACTGCTGCATTAAAAAAAAAACAACAACAGGAATGCAGAACTATATAGATGTTTGTGGATTCCTTGAAAAATTATTTCATTAAAGGACATAGAAAGGAGTGGATGGGCGAGAGGAGTGAAAGGGAGGTGGGCATAGAGATGTGAGGGCAGCAACTCTTTTCAGGAGTCTGTCCACCCAAGAGAAGAGGAGGAATGCAGTTGCTGGAGGATGTTTGAACATCTAGGACAAAAGCATGTGAACATATTTAAACAATGAAGGGAAGAAAAAAAAAAGTAAGGGAAAGAATTAGATAAAAACACATGATGGGACAGTGAAAGGGGTACTAAATGTCCCTCCATCAACTGTCATATTCTTCATGGTAACCAAGACAAAGTTTTCTATTTTCCCCAAACTCTTGAATTCCCTAATCCCATTTGCAATCAAATGAAGTCAGCTACTCAAACCTCATAGAAAAGATAATGCCGTCAAACAGAGAGCAGCTCCCCTAGGCATTTTGTATCCCTGACCATCTTTCCTCCTTTGATCCTGCTGTGTGTGAAAGGCATTTCAGCTCATGATTAGGGCTGCTACCTTCTCCCTCAGCATTCACTCAACATCTCAGATGCCCCATGCTCTGTTCTAAGTGTACACTAAGCTCTGGAAACACAAACTGAGAAAATCTAGTTATTCTTTTAACGGGTTTAGAGTTTACTGGAGTGTGAAATTAGTACCCATACTATAAAATAAAATATTGTCCATGTTTCATTAAAAGTATGAAAAGAGTCCTGAGTTGACTCGGATGGTTCTTTTAAGTTCTCAGATAGAAATCCTTGTGTTGAGGTCCAGGAGGTGGCGTAGTGATAAAACTTTGGACTCTGGAGCATGAGGTCTTGAGTTCAATCCCCGGCAGCACATGTTTACCAGCTCAACCCAACAAAGAGCACCATGATAACCTATAAAAAAAATGTTAACATGGAATAAAAATATCTACAACTCAAGTTCTCTGACGTGCATTTTGACTTAACAAAAGTAACATAGTTCTCTATTTTAAAATACAAATGCTCTGCAATATATTTTCTTTCATTAGACCAAGCATCCCATTCCATTTCAAGTGTTGCCATTATTTAGTTAGTTAGTTATTAACAACAGACCTTAATTTTCATGTCTCAGGAGCAGGGTTGTAGAACAACACAGAGAATTCTCAACAAATACTGATATTTATCTTTTATATAATTTGGGGAGCATGATTACTATGATACACAATGGAATTACAGCTATGTTGAGTTTGCTGTGTTAAGACTGAAGTATATTCATATATGAGTAGCTGGAATGTATGAAATATTCAACTTGTATCACAGTAAGCATGACATTTGAAATGTGTAGCTTTTAATAACTTTCCTCTCTGCAATGAATAGTCACTGTCTGGGTGCCATCAATAAGATACAGAGATTCTTCCCCAAACTCCCCATAACAAGATACCCAGCCAGGGGTGGGGAATGGTTACTAATACAGGTTACAATGACTGTTCAGCACAGACTACTTTCTATATATCCTCATATGCCATTTACTCTCCCCGCCTTTCTTTTAGGTACTAGGTAACTCTGAATTTTAATAATCACTTGGCCACCCAATTATGAACTTTATTTTTCAGGGGTCTTGCAGGTAGATGTGATTGCATAACGATCTGCTGGTCAACAAATGAGCTCTTTCAATGTTCTATATGTTGCTTTATCTTAGTTATTTATTTACTTATGGCACTGGGATGTCACACATGCAAGATTCCACCACTTCCAGAATAATTTTCCACTCTTTTTATTTCAGATTAAAAAGCCCTCAGTTCTTTCTTTCTCTTTTCCTTTTGCTGTGGAAAGGCTATGTGATGCTTGCTTTCAGGCTTTGACTGCAGGAATTAGACCAGTAGTTACAGGAAGACAAAGCAACAATGTATGTAACCGCATGTAACCGGTGGAACAAGTTCAGGCCTACTCTGAACTTGCCCTCATCTTTGTCTCCTGACTATCATGTGACGAAGAATACACTTTCAGCTTATCTGAGTAAGTCTGGATCTCTGTTACAGCTGCTTAATCTGACCATGACTGGATAAATATAGACTGACTCGAAATAACTGGTCTGATTGTCTCCAAATAAGGACCTGTTGCTGGTAGTCACAGCCAGTGGAGGATCACTGAATACCATAATAGATCAGTGACCCAGTGACCAGTCAGATCTCTAGAAAGTCACCAATAACCTCCCTGAGCCAAGTGAAAACACCTGAGGCAAAGACACTTGAGGCATGACACGTTGTCCATAACACGTGGGTCTTGTGAATTTGTTATATTCTTTGTCAGAGATGCTCTTAATCACTATGAAGATGATTCTGGTTGGTTCCAGGGTATCACCACTCTTTGATGATTTTTTTTTCCAGATAGATAAGATAATGAGGCAGAGAGAGACAGACCACAGGCACCAACACTTCCTTCAATAGGACTAGGGTCAGAATCAATCCAGAGATAGAGTCACGGCAAAGCAACACACTATTCAGGTGAGCTATTTTGCCCAGCTCACTGTTCCATATTTCTACCAAAATGTTTAAGGGTGGAAAAGAATCAGTAGTCAAGGTATGCCTCAGTAGTCAAGTATGCCTCATCTTGCTGGCCAAGTTCCAGTAGTACACAAGTAAGTAAAGTAATACAGCAGTGAAGAATTGTTAAGAAAAAACTGCAGTGCATAATTAGGATAAAAACCAGGCCTATGTGTACAATGAATGGTCAGCAATATGCCACTGTTTGTTCTAGGGGGCTACCAGCTCTGCTTTCCCATGTTATGGTCACTGTTTGCTAATTTTCTCAGTAGAGTCCCTCCATATTTTTCTACAACCCACAGAGTGATCTGCTGAAGATATTTTAAAATATAAGTTTTTCCTGAGACACAAGTTCCTATTGCTTAGCTAGTCTACAAAAAAAAGACTTTCATTTTTCACAAGTTTTTTTAATTGATTAATAACCCAATAAACAAACATCCCTTTATTGCTTCATTGACAATTATACAATATCTCTACCCTCTTACCTGCTGAGTTTTATGGAAACTACCTTCAGCC